>NW_019396392.1:214797-238239 GCF_000591075.1 Eurytemora carolleeae
CCCCCCGACGAATTGACGAGGTCCTGCTTACACCTGGAAGAATTCAAGGAATTAACCCCTGAAGTGCATGTAGTAAATACCCTACTCCATAAACTGCTCTCAGACACGTATCTATCCAGGTACAATTCAGTTCCACTTTGCTATCAATGTCTAAACCCGGTTACAATATTGTAACTTACCCCCGGTAATTTGGTCCAGACGTTTGGGTAGCATATAGCTAACTTATACATATATAAATAAATATGAGCGAAGAGCTTTATTATATAGACTACAGGATGATTTTTTCATGAAATATAGCGAGGATTGATATATTATGACATTTTCTCAACTCCTAAGATCAATGCTAACATTTGAAGGTTCTATACAAAAGATAGATTTTTACGAAATTATAAATGTTAACATATATAATATTTTGCTTTTATCAATATTTAGAAAATGTTTTAGCAATGTTCTTATTATATAATTAGCATTAGTTTTAACCACTCCTACCCTATTGTACATATCTTTTCTCTAAAATTATGTGAAAAACTACCCTGAAATTTTTTCCATTCAAAATCAATTCTTTCTTCTCCATCCCCCCCCCCCCCCCTTTCTCTCCTCTTTGCATGACATAAATAGCTTGACAATTGCATTTAAAAGAACGCTAGAAGTAATTCTAATTGACTATTTTTTTCAAATTCATTTTCTGGTGTCACAAAAAATAAATATTTTCAAAAAACTACTTGGGTGATGTTTTGGATTTGGATAAAAGGAGTGTTGTGAATCAGACATGCCACTCTCTTATAATGTAGGTCTATTTAAAATTATGGTTAGTCTCTTTAAATAGTTATTTTTGGATCGAATGCAGGAGTATCACGCTATTCCTGTAGATATAAATATTAGTGAATTGTTTTATTTTGTTGAAGTTTTTTTTAATTTAGTAATTTATGGCAGAAGCAGTGTGCATTCAGGCTTTAATGTCATTTTGTAAAATTAAGGGTGATGAGTGGGGGTCGGGGGTCGGGTCAAGGTTTTAATGTGTCGCTATATGAATATTACATACATCATATAAATCGACCCCTTGAACAGTTTACGAAATGCTGACATACCATTCCAATGAAATATATTTGACCCAGGATTGAAGAATTGGATAATATTGTAAACAAACAAATACGCTTATACACTTAACCATCTACAATTTGTTCATGTATCTATAAATATAAAGTTGTTTGGGTGTCTGTCTGTTTGTTTGTTTATTTGTCCGATGATAAATCATGAGCCCCTTGATCGATTTGCCCTAAATTTTGATTTGGGTACTCGTGAGAACCACGGGAACGTTCTTAGCTTGGTTCAACAATTCTTAATTAAATGGTACGACTTTTGTTGAGAAAGGTTAGATTCCAGGTAAAGCTGGGTTTCCAAAAGCTAGTATTTTATATATATAATAAATACAAACACGCCACACCGTGATTCCCAACATATTAGATACATTCCTTTCCAGATAACACGTATAGGGGCTGCACTGCAGGCCACTGTAGTTTCAGTAGAAGTAAATATTTCCATTTACTGTTATAGCGCCAATTGAAGGATTCATAACTCTTATTGGATAATGAGATAGATAGAAAGATAGATGTTAACGCCACACTATTTATAGTGGTTCAGAATAGACGACAAACACATGACTGAACCCTGATTGGATCAGGCGCTAATAGACTTGGCGTACAGGAGTGAGGCGCTAATGTACAATAAAAGTTATCTGCCTTGAACAGAGCTGGGAACTTTAGAATGGTGGATATCAGGATTAATGCTTAATCCTCTGTTTTTGCTAATCTCGAAACTAACATAATCTCGAGATTATGGTAGTCTCGAGATTAAATATTTAGATCAACAAATTTGATTCTAGGAACGCCAGATTTTATGGTTTTCTTAACTGCAAGGGCCTTCAGTTAATGTGTCACCCATTTATTTATTAATACATCAATTATAATTGGTTAAAAAAGAGTCTTAAACGTATTATTAAATATTTTGCTTCACCGATAAATTTACAAAATGGCCGGCAACAAATTCTTTATTTGTTAGAAATTGTGGATTTCTCTCATGGAATAGAATTTAATTGGTCCATAAAATTTACAAACTATATACTTGGAATCTCATTGGAGAAAACAATTTACGGATTTTCAAAGAGAGAGAAAAAGAGTGGATTAAGGACTAAAATTAAAAGTTTCCACAGTGGATATTCGGATTAAGAAGTTGGGATTAAAGGTTATCCATTCTAAAGTTCCCAGCTCAGGTTGTATAATAAGGCGGGTTACTCTCGATGCGCTCCGATGTCGTCTCCTAAGGTAAAAAGATAAAAACGATAAATAGATTAAAACCTAATATGACGTCACTGATTATATAGCCGAGAGTGATGTCAAATTAGGTTTTTCTCTATCTATCTTAGAAAACGACATTTTCCGTTCATTGGAGCGCATCGAGAGTATCCAACCTTATTATACAACCTTCTTTGCAATGCACTTCTTAAGGTTGATAAAATCTAAAAGTGTCCTTTTGTTTAAAAAGTTGTAATTGTACTATGGCACTCTTTACAATTTGTATGATAAAGAATGAATGGGGTTCTAATTCACCACCGTTATAGCCCTCTCTTTAGTTCTTCTCTCCTTGCTTGAAACTCTGTATTCCCCTGTACTATATGATGTCTCTGTATTCCCCTGTACTATATGATGTCTCTGTATTCCCCTGTACTATATGATGTCTCTGTGGAATGTCTTTGTGTCAACAGAAATTATCCTAAATAGTTTAAAAGCTAAAAATATTGTTGATCAGAAATATATGCATTCACCGTATTTCCTTGTTTTGTCAGTCTATTGACTTTGTGTTCAGATCCAAGAGGAAAAATCAAACAAAAAATATAAAAGAGAAGGCCTAATAAATGTAAATGTAACAACAAAGGAAGTGAGTTTTTGCCACAAACTCAAATTTTCTAACTTCTATATCTGTGTAATATGATGGTATAAACCTTTGATTTTTCAAACTTTGACTATTTGATCTAACATAATTCATAGTTTGAAATATCAAAGGTCTGTGACATAGTGTTGCGAAGGATATAGGTGTTCGAAAATCAGAGTTTGTGGCAAAAACTCAGTTCCTTTCTATAATTATTTACATTTTAATTATATTTTAACTTATTAAATAAACTGTAAATTTGAAAGACTATTTAAAAATTATTATTTTTCCATAATGTTTTGTAGTTTTTCTCAAATCAAATCAAATCAAATCAATTAACATAAATACTTCTTTAAAAAAGCTTAGTATTAGCAGAATTTTAAAGTTTTTCGCCATTTTTTCTCATAATTGCTGCAAAAGAACATTATCTAAAATATCAGGAAAAAATTCCAGTAAAATACAAGAAAAATTTTCAAAAAGTATATCAAGCCTTTGATGTTTTACGTTTGGATTAGGCAAAGGAGTTGCCTGGTAAAAATGTACACACAATAAAGAATGTCAAATTTATTTTATAATAACTATTTGCGTGTAGGGAAATAATTTACGCATTATTTTATCTATCAATTGTAAAGATAGTAACATTCTCCTGAGTCCGGATGACTGCAATGCAGCCTTGTTTAACAAATTGCACTATTTGATATTGCAATATAAGTACAGGGTGTCTTAAAAAATTGGGAACAAAGTTACAACACACAAACTGCATGTCTTTTATTTATGCATGGCATTTGTTTCTGAACACTTATTCTTTTTGTAGACAAGTGGCCAGGGAAAGCCCGTGTCTTGGGATTTTCTAAATGTAGTCAGTAATTTGTATAGCTTCAAAATTGATGGAGATATTAGAAAATTCCAAGAATTCTTGAACTTTGTTTAATTCATAAAATATGAGATTAATCCCAATAACTTCAAAATCAATTAATTCAAATCTTTTGAAAATCCAAAAAATCCAAAATACAATTTACCATAATTTCACCTTATAGCATCAAGCACTGAAACCTCCAGTTGATTTGGTGTACCGGAGAAAGAGTAAATTGTTATGTGTGCAAACAGACTATAGAGTATAGAGACGTCAAAACAGGACAGTACACAAAGGAATCATCTTGAATCTTGAAATCTTAAAATTGAATGAATTCAACTATAAATATACCAATTCTGCGATGTTATCGATGACCACTGTTTATTATGTTATCTCTTCACGACAAAATGAAAAAGATTGAAACCATCGATTCCAAACTGAATGGGGGACTTCTTAATTTTTATCGAACACTCCCTTTAAATCATAAAAAAATCCAATACCAATCGTAAATACTTTGCGATATATTGCTAAAGTTAAAGTCAATCCAGATCTGTCAAAATCTTTATTTATTTTGCTCTGAATAAAATAAATAAATGTGTACTACCTGATTTGTATTTGACTTGAATCCAACAATATAGTATAGGATTTCCTGTTTTAGGGTTAGAGAAGTCAATATATTATATTTAGAGGAATTCTAACATTGTTCAATATATCCAACATGTTCCATAAACCTGGTTGTATATATTTACATTCCACGCCAAGAACACAATAGAAAAGTAGTGTGAGGGGAGGGGGAGTAGAATTCCCATTTTTTTCCTGATCAATCATTCTTCACCATGAATATCATCGGAACAAATGCAATCGGTTAATTTTTCCTGCAAATTGCAACAAGTTTTGTTTAAGTTTTAAGGCGTCAACTTTATTGTTGGGTTTTTAAGAATCTGTACCAAAGAAAAAGCGTTTTTGCCACAAACTCTAATTTTATAAATCCCTTTATCTTTGCAACCCGATTTCGTAGACCTTTGATATTTCAAACTTTAAAGTCTTTTGGATTTAAAAGTCTAAATTTTGAATAGCACAGGATTACACAATCATATTTTTAACCGTTTGTTCCACTTTCTAGTACTCGAGGGTCTTCAGCAGGATACATGTTTGAAAAAAAAATACAACTAAATAGGTCCTTTAAATTAAAGAGAGACATTCCCTATATTCAACGGTATGCTAGAAACCTTGATCTAATCAAAGATGCGGAAGAAAACGTAGTTTTGTCCGGCTTGAAGTGCTTAATTCTGATACTTCCTGAAGTAAAAAATATGCAATTCACTTTTAATTTTTGAGAAAAAAATTAAATGAACTATTTTCCCAAAGGACACAAACGTAAACCTCTAATTCAAGATCTGACAAAACTTTAAAAAATACCGTAAATAATAAAGGAAGGTCTCTTGAAATTCCATTTACAGTCCCTTTTTAATGAATTTTCTTCAATTTTTAACTGAATCGATTAACAAAACATTCGATTTATTCGATCTAAGCACTCTGTTTTTAATTTTGTTTGTAGATGAGGTGGGAAAGAAATTAGATAAAAATTCAAAAGAAAATGATTCCAGATTAATTATATGATATGAAATGAAAACAGTTTCTAAAGAAAATATTTGAAAAGGAAGAACTATTGGTTTTGTTATTAAGCATCCTTGAGATCAATAAACCTTGATTTGACAGGATAAAAGGAGAAAATATGTGTTATTGAAGCGTAGGAAAGGGACTGAAAGGAAGTTTTAAGTAATCCTTCAGACAAAGATGGCAATGATTCACAACAGTACCCTTGCAACCTTTATCTGATCAATAATGTGGAAAATATTGCCTTTTTTCAGGACGAAGAGTGTTAGAGTTGCAAATTCCTATATGTTTTTCTGTAGTAGAAATGCGCATGTTATTTTTGTGCAATAACCACAATTGAATATTCCTAGTTTTCACAATTATAAACATTAATATATAATTCGTTCTTAATAAAACAACAAATTTATGACATTGCCATCTTAGCATGAAGGGTTCATTGATATTACACTTACAATTCCTTTAAACATTTAGATGTAATAGAACTGAACACTTGTCACAAACTCTAATTTTCTGATGTTTATATCTTTGCAACATAACTGTTTAACATAAAATCGAAAAATATTGTCGAAGATGCAAAAAAATAGTAAGACCTAAACTGTTTAAAACTATAAAAAACAAAAATGTCCCTACCGGGAGAGGGGTAAGGATTATATTTTTTTTTCGAAAGCTCATTTGCATAGATTTTAAATGCACATCCAAACTTTGAATAATCCTATTTGCATTTTTAAGCTAAAGTTTCTAAATGATTTTGAAATAGAAATCAATTTATTTTTGCATTAATAGAGTTTAAACTTAAAATTTATTTTGAGCATAAATTAAAAAAATCTGATTTAGGTTTTGGTATGGCACACATAGTTAACCTTCAATAAGTTTAACGTTTTAAATATTTCTTTTGACTAAGATAAATCGATGAACATCTGAAAAAGTTCACATTTTTTATTTTTATTTTTATTAAGTTAGGAATTTTAAGGATGATATTTTGGTTTAAAAATGTGAACATAAAGGTTGCGGAAACTTGAAATCTTAAAGTTTAAAACTTTGTTCTCTACTGCGGTACAATCAAGGATTAAATGTATGCATAGAAACGAGCTTGTCAAGATTATCTATTCTTAAGAAACTCCTCTGGTATTTTTCAAGCTTTAGCCTGTTATGAGAAACTAGATTTGAACTATAGCTATGTCGCTTATATTATAAGCTTTTACTAATGTCAAAATAATAAAGCTGTTATGCTAAATTTTCCATCGTCTGATTAATTGTAAATTTCATGACCTCATCTATTTATGGAACACCCTGTATATACCTATTATTTGTAAACTATTCAAAGATTAAACTCTTGTAGGAACTACGGAACTAAACCATTTCTCCCTCGCTTTCAACCTTAAACCTTCAACTAAGATCAAACTTAAACTAATTTCCCTTAATTTAAAGATTGGGAATAGAAGATTAAAAATGATATGACGAACAAGAGGAAAATACGTTTACTATGATCATGTTTCTTTAACAACATTTTCTTGCATTTTGGGATCTTCAGAATGTTATATAGACATTGCATGAAGAGCATTTTATAAAGTTGAATTTTGAAATCAGGAATTAAACTGATTCTTTAATATTCTTGTAAAATTTAGGTTAGATACAAAAATAAAAAAAATTGTCGAAATTAAGAAAAAACTAGAAATTAAGAGACAATTTTCTAGAGTTCAGTTTTGTAAGTGTAACCTTCTTTGAAATAACATCTGGAGTATACAATAGGTTTTCCTGAAGTGGAAATTGTTTTTTTTTTAAATTAATTTTCCTTGTTATCAACTACAGCTGGGTGCTGTTGATGGGAAAAGATGGAAAAAATGGTATTTTCCGTTAACAACCAATTAAAGTAAAATAACCGTGCTTTAAGAAACTGGAACGATAATATATTAAAAATGNCTATATGTTCTTTTTGCTATACTAAATTATAAGAATTCTTAACTTTATGATTTTTTTTCAAAACCATTGTGTATGTTCGAACCTTTCTTTTTTCCTAAGTTTTCCAAAAAGCTCCTTTCCAGTAGACATAGGGTAAGTGAAAAAGAAGCGAGTTCTTAAATATATAATAATGTAAGATAAAAATAGGAAATCCTTTGAATTTTTCTTTGTACCTCCTTCTTTAAATAATTTTCTAAATTAAAAAATGGTTTCTAACTATTTAATGCACTAATTCTGAATAGTTTTATTCAATCCATCATTTACTTTTATCAATATAATGGTTTCATTAATCATTTTATTTTAATCCACTTTTAAAGAAAATGTTCAAATCCGATTTTGATATATTTTCTTTTATAGAAGTATTTGTAACAAAAGCTTGATAAAATAATGCTTGCAAAAACTTTGTCCACTTCCTACCTTACCCTACATTTCTCCAGTTTCCTGTACTTCCTGTCCTCCTGTTCTACCCTAGCCTCCTCTCCTCCAGTTTCCTGTACTTCCTGTCCTCCTGTTCTACCCTAGCCTCCTCTCCTCCAGTTTCCTGTACTTCCTGTCCTCCTGTTCTACCCTAGCCTCCTCTCCTCCAGTTTCCTGTACTTCCTGTACTCCTGTTCTACCCTAGCCTCCTCTCCTCCAGTTTCCTGTCTTTCTGTTTTTCCTCTTTCAGTTTCCTTTCTTCCCAGCCTACCCTGACCCCCCCTGCGCCTCTATGATTTCCTGTCTTCCTGTCCTACCTTACACTCCTCTCCTCTAGCTTCCTGTCTTCCATTTCTACCCCACCCTCTACTTATCTAGTTTTCTGTCTTCCTATTCTAACGTACCCTCCTCCACAGGTTTAGTGTCTCCTTGTTCTGTTCTAAACTCCCCTCCTCCAGTATCATGTTTTCCTGTCCTACCATACCCTATTCTCCTCTAGTTTCCTGTCGTCCTGTCATACCGTTCCCTCCTCCTCCAGTTTCCTTTATCCTGTATCCTAAACTCCTCTCCTCCAGTTTCCTGTCTTCTTGTCCTACCCTACCCTCCTCTCCTCCAGATTCCTGTCTTCTTGTCCTACCGTACCCTCCTCTTCTAGTTTCCTGTCCTAAAATCCCCTCTTCCAGTTTCATGTCTTCCTGTCATACCCTACCCTCCTCTCATCTAGCTTCCTGTCTTCATGTCCTACCGTACCCTCCTCCTCCAGTTTCCTGTATCCTTGTTCTGTTCTAAACTCCCCTCCTCCAGTTTCCTGTCTTCCTGCCCTACGCCAACCTCATCTCCTTCCTACCAAACCCTCCTCTACTCCAACTTCCTGTCTTCCTGTCCTATCCTCCCCTCCTCTGCACCATCTATATTCTATCTTTCTCTACAAAAAGAAAGTAATCAATGTTGTAAAAGAGACATTAAAATAATTAAATCCTGTATCAGGGGAACTAAAATACCTTTAACACATCCATACTTTCACAAATTTTGATTTAAAGGGACTATAGACGTATTTTCTTATATGTCTCCTATAAAGTGTTGAATTCTGTTTATTTTCTTTATTTTATTAAAGCCATAAACGCGCTAGTCATCTTTATAAAAACCAAAATAAAATTAATATGTCTAGATAAAAAGATTTAAATAGAATAAATTTTAAACAGACCTTTTCAATATCGGATTTTCTTCAATTTTGAAAAAAAATTGAACATATTCACGTAAATTTTTTATGTTTCCATTTTGGATATTACATTTAGGTTCTGTAAATACATCAATCTATTTCAATCTCTAAATAGCATTTTCCCAATTATTTAGACAAAATTGCTTGAATTAGCAACAAAATTACTTGAATAGCAACAAAATTTCTTGAATTAGCAACAAAAAACTTTTAAAATAGCAGCAAAATGTATCTGTTAAACTTTTGTTAGAAATGCTTTTAAGTATTGATTTCCTTAAATTATTTAAATTCTAACAATTTTATATGGAATATTATTGAAACTTTAAGATTAATTTCAAGAAACCCTCTGGACAAACTGGGAAATGGTCGATTTACAACGGTACTCTATCATCCTTTGAGGTAATACAGTGAACTCCGTGTGTTTATCTCTGAACTAATGTTAAAATTGTCAACAAATTGGAGTGTACGTAGTGTAAACGCAGCTGATTTACATAAATTCCTTAAAACTTCCAAATATTCACGCAACTCGGTTTTCAAGAATTTGAAAATTAATATTTCTTAGAATTAATTGCTGAATAATTAATTTAAAAAAGAAAGTTTAAAAACTTTTCACTTTTCATTAAATTTGGTCATTAAATGAGTAATGATTTAGTAATTATCTGAAGTGACATTATTAATTTAAACAACTCCAAAACACAAGAGCAAGACTTAGCGTTTAAATTGATAATTTTGTATTCCAAAAGAATCTATAGAAGTCTCAAAATATTTAAAACTTAATTCCTAAAAAAATCTTGTCTTAAAGTCTTAAAACTATTTATTCCACATAATTTCACTAGAAGGTTAACATTTATTTGGCACACTGTCTTGTTTTTCCTTAAATAAACTGTATTTGTAATGTACAGTGTACAGCTTCCTCTAGCTGTACACAATTCGACTCGGTACTTGGAATGAACCTGAGTTTACAGTGATTTATCCACCATCCTGGACGAACATGGAGTTTTAATGACAGTATGCAGTGTGAAAATTATTAAACATTTTTTTTTATGGAAAACATGACTTTGTTTTCTTGTGTTTCCGTTTCAAAATGTGGGAAGGAAAAATCGAGAAACACTCCAGTTAAGAGTGAGATTTGATTAGAGTAAAGGTTTTGAGGTTAAAATTGTAAAACACGTACCTAGGCAAATTTTTCAAAAACAGCTCATAAAAAAATGCTAACTTTTATGGTAAAAGTGCTAGGCAGGGTTTAACAAATCAGGGGGTCTCCAATAGCTATAGCTCTATGGTTTTTTTTCAACTCTTAGAATCTCTATTGTTTTAAAATATTGAATAAGTTTAATTTGTTATCTTTCAAATGTATAATTAGTTTTCAAGATTGAAGATTAATAATCTTATCAAAACATGGCATGGTTTAGAATAAATTCCTAACTGCATAATAAGACTCAGAATCTGTTCAATATACAGTGATAACCTGAAAACTGTGGAATAGAATGACGACTTTACCGCAATACTTAATTCTGATTTTCTAATCCCTATATCTTTGATCTTTTTTGTCCAGACCACACTTTTTTTGTTCAGGCCACACTTTTTTTGTCCAGATCACACTTTTTTTTGTCCAGACCACACCTTTTTTGTTCAGACCACACTTTTTTTTGTCCAGACCACACTTTTTTGTCCAGACCACACCATTTTTTGTCCAGACCACACCTTTTTTGTTCAGACCACAAACTTTTCTTTTGTTTTCTTATTTTACTATTAAACGCCACTTTTAGTTATCCTTGAGAGGTTAAGAGTCTGCAACTAAAAATTAAAACTTTTATAGTAATTGGTTTTGATTTGCTTGAGGTATTATGAAATAAAAATAATTTGGAAAATTTTCAACCATTTTCGCGTGTGAGCTTGCAACGTTTAGAACTTTCAGAACTTCTCGTTTATAGTTTAATATGTTTTANTTAGAAAAAAAATTTATTACCTTAATTTTGAAAATTTATTTTGATATCATTGTCAGCTCTTGAGCTGTAATGATTAACCTCAGAAATAATATGTAGAAGAAAAAATTATTTTATTCTTGATTAATAATTTCCCTGAAAGTCAATGTAAACGTTATTTCAAGTGACCCTTTATTAGTAGAGGGTCATGTCCAATTCACAACAGAACTATCTGTCTTGGTGTCTATCTATCTACATTAGTCGAGTGTCATGTCCAATTCACAGCAGAACTGTTATCTGTCTTGGTGTCTATCTATCTACATTAGTAGAGTGTCATGTCGAATTCACAACAATACTGTTGTCTGTCTTGGTATCTATCTATCTACATTAGTAGAGTGTCATGTCCAATTCACAACAGAACTATCTGTCTTGGTATCTATCTATCTACATTAGAAAAGTGTCATGTCCAATTCACAACAGAACTATCTGTCTTGGTGTCTATCTATCTACATTAGTAGAGTGTCATGTTGAATTCACAGCAATACTGTTGTCTGTCTTGGTATCTATCTATCTACATTAGTAGAGTGTCATGTCCAATTCACAACAATACTGTTGTCTGTCTTGGTATCTATCTATCTACATTAGTAGAGTGTCATGTCCAATTCACAACAGAACTGTTGTCTGTCTTGGTATCTATCTATCTACATTGCTACATTGGATAGGAAAGTGTACAGTATAATAAAGTTTAATAAAACTTGAAGAAATTTCATTTATTTTTATATTTTCACCACTAATAAGAAATACCTCCCAAGGATTACTAAGAGGTATGTAAACTGTAAAGTTAATGGGACTGTTGATGAAATTTCAAGAGAATCCATAATTTAAGAATTACTGTCCGAATCATAACTTTACAGCTTTATCTAAACAACAATAAAACAGATATCTTCGTTTTTCTGTCTTAAACATACGTGACGTTGAAAAACGAAATTATCTTCATTTTTTATTTGTAACTGTTTTTAATATTAAGCATCCTCTTTTCATTGTTGTAAACTTCCTTTGTTCCCCAAGCATTTTTTCACTAAAAGCGAACTTTTTTTTACCGGGGACGTTATTGTATAAAATCATGCTGGAACCAGAATAAAAGTCCTGAAGAATAAAGTCTCAAATGAAAGGACTTATATCAAAGACCTTTTTTTTACCACAGGACTTTTTTTGTGTCACAATTTCGGAATTTATTATTTCTGTAAAATTTTTTCAAAGAATTTTATTGGCGGTTACCTAGTAGAAAAGTACACAGTACACACCTAGTAGAAAAGTACACAGTACACACCTAGTAGAAAAGACACAATACACAGTACACACCCTTTATAATATGAGGTTGAATAAAGGTCTAGCTGCAGTATCTGTATATTTGAATATAAAGTGAAAATATAAGATAACAAAATAAAACCTCACTGCAGCATTGTATAACTATATGTAGTATTGTATGCTATATGTATAGCTATAGTAGAGTAAAATAAATACAATATAGCATGATTTTTCCTTAATTCTTGAAATGCAAAATTAAAAGATTTAAATTTTTGGTAAATTTTGTAAGGTAGCAAAAATTGTCATTTTTGCACTTTGATAGTTGAGATAATTGGCCACACTTGCTGGTTTAAATAAAGTGTGAAATACAATGCCCGGAAGTGGATCAAAGTGGAAAAAAGAAGATATTCAGGCAGTGGGCCTGAGGATTTTAGCAGTTGGTTTCAAAACTACGAAGTTAGGCCTAGATTATATTTATTGCTAAAATACATTTATTCTTCATTTGATTTGATTTGATTAATACAGGGTGCTGACTAGGGATTATGTATGAGCAGCGTAGACCTGCAGATGTAAATTGAGCCTCCACTGAACGAATAGTATTTCTGATTCACCAAATCACCATAGTTATAATTTTTTTTCTTTTTAAAAACATGATGAATTCCGTAAATATTTTGTAGTGTCCCTTGTCACTTGTAAAGATAAATCAAACCTGAAAAGAATCAAGTTTTAAAATGATAAATGAGGAAATATGTTATGTATCAGGCAAAGTGTTAAAGAGTTGGGATAGCTTACCAAGTAATTAATGGACGGTTGATTGAAACTAGGTCTAAATACACTTTTAGGCTTTTAAAATCATTTAAATAAAATATAAAGCACATGATCATAAAATATTCGTAGTTTTAATCTTTACTGTTTAAACATCTAGCTGTAAGATATATATTTCTTTAAATTTTTACTTTTCAAATTTGCCAAAATCCGAGAGTTGTTATATTCTAGTAATATAGTAATATTATTGTGTTAAGTTTGTTTAATCAAAGTTAGAACCTTGCCTAGGTTCAGGGTTGTCTGAATCAGAGTTAAATTATTTATGGCTGGAAACTCTCATCAAATCACAGCCTCGATTTATCTACTGCCCCCCCCCTTCCCTCCCTCTCCCTTCCCGAAGCCCATCTGATTAAGCCATCTTAACAGAAGCTGATATGTTTTACCCTTTTTTAAGCATTTTTTTCAATCCTCCCTTGCGAACAAACTTTTTAAATTATCGGTCAAAGTTTGAAAGATTGGGCTATGGTCATGCATTTTAACCCTTTACCTATGCTCTAACGTCTTTTTCTAGGGGGGTGGGGGGCGTTGGAATAGAAGGTACTGGAAGCTTAACATACAGAGTTACCAATGCCTGATTTACAACGGTACCCTTGAAGCCTTAATCACAGCTGAAAACTTTAGAATGGGATATCCTTAATTACGATCGGTTAATTCATCTGGAGATTAATAATAAGAGAAGGACAAACATTATTTAATCTTGAGATTAAGAAAAAGAGTGGATCAAGAATTAATACCGATATCCACCATTCAAAAGTTTCCAGCTCTGATAAAAAATGTGGAAGATATGGTTGTTTTTCTGTCTCAAAAAGTGTTCATTTCAGTGAATTTCTCAATATTTCTTACAAGCAAGAAAAGCACAAGTCACTTTTGCAAAGAAACCACAAATGAAAATAAACAATATTAATGAAAAAATACATGCATATTTAATTTATACTTGATCAGACAAAGCTTTCAAGGGGTCCGGTTAAAAGTCGTTTTTATTGGTTTCTGGTTTTTGGGCCATATCATTTAGAGTAGGGTGAAAATGTTATGAAATATGTTATCCATATAAAAAAGTTGTAATCTCTGTTGGTCTATTTGTCCGATCCTAACTCATGTTTGTAAACGGCCAAAACAATTCAATTTTATATGTTGGACACTTTAGAAATTTCATGTTAAATTCAGAATTGAAAACCGTCTTGGAAAATAAAAATAAATATTGAAAAAGTTAGAATATGACAACAACAAAAAAAAGAAAAAAACCAGTTTTAATATTTGTTGACAAGTTTCCATCATACGTACACAGACTTCCTAGGAAGGTGGTCTAAACATTACCTAGAGATGGAAGGTGGTCTAAACATTACCTAAAGTTGAAAGGTAGTCTAAACATTACCTAAAGATGGTAGGTGGTCTAAACATTACCTAGTGATGGAAGGTGGTCTAAACATTACCTAGAGGTGGAATGTGGGCTAAACATTACCTAGAGGGGGAAGGTGGTCTAACATTACCTAGAGGTGGAATGTGGGCTAAACATTACCTAGAGGGGGAAGGTGGTCTGAACATTACCTATTTGGTTATATATTTATCTTAAATTATATATATATTATTTCATGTCGAAGTAAAAAGAAGGGTATAAGGGTTTGAGGGTTTGGTTGTGTAGTTTAAATCATTTATAATACTTCTGAAAATATATACCTGATTGCTTAAGTAGAAAAGTTATTTATGGATTTAATCTTTCACTTGGTAAAACGTTTCACTGTTAATTGTTTCTTTGTCGGAGAGTATACAGATGAATTTGAGTGGGGACTTGCTATGGTTTGGACCTTGTCTCCGAGAGGGTTTATGGTCTACAATTTTATAGCTTTATAACACAAATTACAACGGTTTCAGGATAATCTAGATGTGGGGGCGTCGGCAGCCCGCCAAAGTATTAGTTTGGTCTCTGATTCCTGTTTAAGATACCAGCTATTTTTAGAGTTTTCACGGAAATTACCAGTTTTCCGTCGTATTTCAGAACTTTAACACAACACAACTTATCTAAAAAAAATACTCAAGCGACCGAGCCTCATTTAAATACTCGAAGGTCTATGGTGTAAACTCAGTATTGCTGACCCCCCCCTGATACCCTATTGAGCCCCCTCCCTCCCTTCCCGAAGCCCATCTGATTAACCCCTTTTACTATCTATATCCAGTAAAAACGTTCTTCAAGTAGCTCAAAGTTCTCCTGTCAGAGGGCTAACTATGATAACTCCCATGGCGCGTTCAGACTTTTTACAGTACCCGGCCTAATCCTAGGCCTATTTGGCCGACCCCACTGGCTTAGTCCACCGTGAGATATAGAGTTGTAATCTCTGTTTGTCTGTCTGTCTGTTTGTTTGTCCGATCAAAACTCAGGAACCCCCAGGCCGATTTGCCTCAAATTTTAGTTGGGGAACTCGGGATACCTACAGGAATGTTCTTAGCTTGGTGTTAAGATTCTAATTTGAGTGGGTCGGCATTAATGAAGAAAATTAAGTTTCCCGGTAAAATTGTAACAGCGGGTACTCTTTAAACCTTGGGCAGAGTAAAATTAATGAAGGTATCCGTTTTCTTCTTTTTCTACAAAATACAAACATGTAATCTTTAAACCTTGGGCAGAGCAAAATTTATGATCAAAGTTATATGTTTTCTTCTCTTTATACAAAATACAAACAGGTAATCTTTAAACCTTGGACAGAGCAAAATTTATGAAGTTTTACGTTTTTTTTTTCTTTTCCTACAAAATACACACAGGTAATCTTTAAACCTTGGGCAGAGCAAAATTTATGAAGTTCTAAGATTTCTTCTTTTTCTACAAAATAAATATTTTCAATTGCGGGTTCTTTATAAAAGTTGCGGATTTCTTGCATCAGAAAGAATGCAGAACATTGTATGAATAAAACACTTTTGAAGCTAGAAAATTGACAATATCTTCCACTTTATTGATTTTATTGAGCGTTTCGAAACGGAAACAGCCTTCTTTATATAATGGGTTGCTGTAGAATTCAACAACAGTCCTTCAACGGTTTGTGCAATTAAACAACTACACCACGTCTTGTTAGCTAACGACAAGGTGATAAAACTGGGGAAAACTGCTTCTCAGTCCTGTAAACTGAATCCTAAAATGTCCTGAATTCCTAGCATAATATAAACAAAGAAAGTAAGTAAAGAAAATGAAGAAGAATGTTTAAAATGTGAGAATTTAAATTAGTCCTGACTCCTGTCCGGGGACAACCCGCTAATATTTACTTTTAAATACTTGTCTCGCTAATCAGCATAACACAGAAATAAGGGCTATAATTAAATTAACCTGAGTCTAAAACTAAAGAATGCGCGAATTTTAAGTTCGAGGTTAAAAGTTCTGTAAAATAATGAATAGCTACTTAAATATTAAACTTTCTCAATTTTAAATTTGAATTTCCCGGGAAAAATCTGAACCAATCAGAGAAAAGGATTTAAAGAATTATTACGTAAGTATCGGTATTCAGTAATCAGCTGTTTTTTAAATTTTAAGTTATTTACGTGACGGAACACAAAACATATTTTCAGTTACAACCGTATTTTGGGTTTACGTGCAAAAATTAACTAATCTAAAACGTGAAATTTATTGAATCAAGGTTTTTACTTTTAAATTAATCGTAATTAGTTGAATGCCGCTGAATGATGATAGACTAAGGGATTGCGGGATTTCAAGATTTTAACCCTGTGTTTAAATTTTAACTCGTCGATTTCGGCGAGTTAAATATTTAACCAAAGGGTTAAATATTTAACCTCCCGGTTAAAGTTCAGGTTTAAATTAAGTCAGAAGTGGCATTTAACCATGAACTTAAAATTTAAGTCAAAACTTTTCGTTCTTTAGTTTTAGACTCTAGGCAACCGTACATTTATACAGTGGGACCTATAAAACTGTGGAATAAGAAGACGACTCCACAATGTGTTGTCTACAAACCCAATTCATTTAATTGTGGATTTCAGGTTCCTTGGTAAACAAATTGATATATCAAAATATTAAAATTATATTTGAAAAGATTCTGGTCGTCCTAATACGTCCTAATAAAGGAAATCTTACATGTTTCAATCATAATTTGTCTTAACTAAGAGGTATTAATAAAATTAATTTTTTTTACGTGTTCGTAAAGTTAAAGCTAAATGAGCCACAATAAAACACAGAATTATAGGACCAATAATGTCGCAGAAATTTGACCTTCAGATTCTGTCTATATAGTTTTCAGTTAAAGTCTCATAATTTTTGTATACCCCTGTATAAACTACAAATTGTATTATACTTTGAACAGATATTAATGTGCTTAACTGGGAGTTTTATTTTATTGTTATAAAACATGCAAATATTAAACCTAGATGTAGACGGTTTACATGGTACTGTTGGGAACCAGACACGACACAACATTGACACGGTACTGTTGGGAATCAGACACGACACAACATTTACAGGGTACTGTTGGGAATCAGACACGACACAACATTTACAGGGTACTGTTGGGAATCAGATACGACACATCATTTACTGGGTACTATTGGGAATCAGACATGACACAACATTTACAGGGTACTGTTGGGAATCAGACACGACACATCATTTACAGGGTACTGTTGGGAATCAGACACGACACAAAATTTACTGGGTACTGCTGGGAATCAGACAAGACACATCATTTACAGGGTACTGTTGGGAATCAGACACGACACAAACGTCTCTTCATTCCAAACCAATAATCTAAAATGGTGAAAAAAAGATTAGTGATTCTAAGGTTCCAAGTCCTCACGCTAAAATAAGAATTTGAAAACTACCTCTTAAAAACTAAAGCCAATAACAAGTGCTTCAGAGTTCTAAATTGTTCATGCCTAGGACTACAAAAGAGACAGACTGGCTATGGAACAAATTTGAAATGAAATAGTGAGAAAGCAGTTTTATGGAGAAAAATGTAAGAATTTATTTGATGCCAATGAGACATTTTACGGTGTACAATTTTTACAATATTTTACTCAGAAACTGTACAGGTGGATATCATAGAGGACAGTGTAAGCAACATTTAAAAGCCAAATAGCTACTAAAAACAGAGGTGCGAAGCACCCTTATGGTCTTGTAATGTAAATGCTATAGTAAATGTATGTACAGCATATTACCGGATATATTTACTCTGTCCTGACACAACTCAATTTCCGGGTTCTCCTGAAAACAGGAAATTGGCAAAATATAGATTTTTGGGAAGAGGAGATAAAATGGAATGAATTTGATAAAACGTTTTTTATTAAATTGCAAAATTCAAAAGAAAAAATATTATTGATCAATGATGATGTGAACTTAATCAGTAAATACTGTAGTCCACTTACAAATGACAATTTACCATCTTCAGAAACTTTTTGACTTAGAATTAGAATTTACGTGTGTAGTCCCTTTAATACCTATTTATTATTATAATATTCTAATAATTAGAATTTACGTCTGTAGACCCTTTAATACNCACAAAAGCTTTTCATGATGAATTATAGGCTGAACATTGATATTTGAGAAAAGGGCTGGATAAAACTTGAATTTGAAATGCATATTAAATGTCGTATAAAATCTGTGGAATTATATTATTCTTTTTGAACATTCATGAAAACTTAATTAACTTTTAAATTCATAATTTAGCCTTTTCATCTCGATTAAAGAGAAACTTGATGAAAGCATTGATTCAAGTTTACAGTTTCAAATATAAAAAGAACGTTTCTTTTATCTCAATAGTTAGAATTAATTTCATTAACATTTAGATGGAAACCATATTTAATTAATTTTAAAACCTGTCAAAACTCTTAAAAACAACAGAAAAAAAGGGGGTCTCAAACGTAAAAATGAGGTCTCCATCGAACATATTGGGTCTACAAAGAAAATTAGGGGTCTCAAATGAAAATATGGGAGTATCCAATGAAAATTTCGAGGTTTCCAAGGAAAATATGGGGGTCTCTAACGAAAATATGGGGGTCTTCAACGCAAATATGGGGTCGCCAATGAAAATCTGGGTGTCTTTAATGAAAATCTGGGGGTCTCCAACGAGAATTTGTGGGTCTCCAACGATATTTTGGGTTCTCCAACGAAAATATGGGGGTCTCCAATGAAAATATGGGGATCTCCAACGTGAATCCGGGGGTCTCCAACGAGAATCCTGGGGTCTCCAAAGAGAATCTGTGAATCTATAACGACAATCTGGGGTTCTCTAACGAGACGTCCATGGGGGTCTCCAATGAAAGGGGGTCTCCAATAGTCCTCCAATGATGATGTTATCTTCCCGGACTTAGCAGTTATTTTTTCTTCGAAATCTGATGTCATAGTAGTTGAGCTTTGATATTCTAACAACAAATTTTGTTAAATCAAAAGAATTTGCAAAATAAGTGTTGGAAAGGTTGATTAGAATGAAAACTATTTGCAAAGTTTTCTCTTAACATTTAGATATTCCATAGATAGTTGAGAGGGAGGGGAACTATAGTTGAGAGGGAGGGAACTATAGTTGAGAGGGAGGGGAACTATAGTTGAGGGGGAGGGGAACTATAGTTGAGAGGGAGAACTATAAAAATATTACCGAAAAAACATTCTTAGAAAAAATAATATTCTTTTAGAGAACATATTTTTTTTTAGATCAGTATAGATCTCATATGGTTATGAATAATTTTCACCCCATTTTCAAACTAACATATAACAATTGAATATCTTTGTTAAATCCAGGGTACATGATCAAGTTGTGCATCATCAACCACTTTCCTATTATTATTATTATCAAAATTGCGCGAAGTTTTTGTATTTTTAAGCCCAAGGTTGAGTAATAATATATTCTCTATTTAGAGTATTAAAGTTGTTGAGTCGGAAACCCTAATTCCTCTTCCTCCATTAAAAGTTTGCCTTGTTTATTCTATTTATTAGTATGTTTTAGTATGTACGTATATACAGGGTGTCCCGTAAATACGACCTTTTATTTAATAGACCTCTCATGATAATAATAATTCCACGGATCGATGGCCATCAATAAAAAATTTTAGCATTACAATTGAGAAAGGAACAGCACTTTGAAGTTTACAATTTTGGCTTGGTTAAAAATTGATATCGAGATTGAAAGTAAAAAAATTGTAAAAATTGAGTTAACAGGAGAGCTCTAGTATCTAATATATTGTGTTTTTGGGACACTTTGTACATTTTACGTAACAATATAATATTGTTTCCATATTAAAGTTTCTAAAATTTGCAAAAATGTTCGAACTTTTGTTGAAAATTCTTTGTTTTCACAAAAGCTTTTGACAAGCCATTTTCGAGAAGTTTAAACCTAATTTCACGAACAATTTTATGTCATTAAGAGATATCGAATTTTCGTGAAACAATTTATATTTGTAGAAGAGTTACAAAAAGAAGAACTGCTTAATTGAAGTCAATTTATGAACAAATACACGTTAAGTTGGTTTAACTACTCAATTTGCCAAGAAATTCACATTTTAGAGCTGTAACGCATTTGTTTTTAGTATTTTTGGAAGAATTCTCATCGATTTTTCAGTAAAAGCATCCTATTCAGATCAATATGGATTATTTTCCAGAATTACCTGGCCTACACAATAGCTTGCATATGCATTGCAACTCTTACTCAATGCCTCTAGAGAGTTTTAAAGGTTTCATTTATAGACCCCCGCCCGCAGGAAGGAGAGTAAAGATTTGAATATATTTTTCTTTTCTTCAATGCTTTTTCCTCCATAAAAGCTATGTAATTATATTATCTAACACATTAGCACTGCAGTCAACTAATACGGGATTTCAAATCTTCACTTTACTCGCAAAAAATAAAGAAAAAATAGGAGGTCTTGCAAAACTAACTTTTAGAAATACAGGCACTATTTTACTTAAAATGAATTTATTAAAGAATTATCTATTATTTTGATATGCTTAGACGGCAGAATTGAATATAGGAATTGAGTCTTTGCCACAAAACTCTGATTTTCAAATCCTTGTATCTGTGCAACCTTATTATGTAAACCTTTTAATGTTCAAGCTATAGAATATTTGATCCAACATAATTCATAGTTTGAAATATCTAAGGTCTGTGTCATTGGGTTGCGAAGATATAGGGATTAGAAAATCAGAGTTTGTGGCAAAGACTCAATTCCTTTTACAAAAATGAGGTTTAAAATATAATAGTTGGCAAATTTTTAGTAATTTCTCCACTAAACAATCGTGCGATTACATAATTACAGTTTTTTTGTCATTATGCGCAACCCCCCGATTAGCGTTTGACTATTTTTTTAAATAAAGTTTAAAAAAATCGATCACCCCCAAAGATAGGGAATATTTTTTGATAGAAAAATTATATATTTCATGAACAACTAAAAAAAAACTTTTTGCCATGTAGTCAGATGTCCTCAGTTCCCAACAGTAGCAACTCTTTTTTTATTATTATATTCTTATAATATGTATGCTAGACTTGTACAATACACATATATATTATGATCTTATAAATCTTATAATATGTATGCTAGACTTGTACAATACACATATATATTATGATCTTATAAATCTTATAATATGTATGCTAGACTTGTACAATACACATATATATTATGATCTTATAAATCTTATAATATGTATGCTAGACTTGTACAATACACATATATATTATGATCTTATAAATCTTATAATATGTATGCTAGACTTGTACAATACACATATATATTATGATCTTATAAATCTTATAATATGTATGCTAGACTTGTACAATACACATATATATTATGATCTTATAAATCTTATAATATGTATGCTAGACTTGTACAATACACATATATATTATGATCTTATAAATCTTATAATATGTATGCTAGACTTGTACAATACACATATATATTATGATCTTATAAATCTTATAATATGTATGCTAGACTTGTACAATACACATATATATTATGATCTTATAAATCTTATAATATGTATGCTAGACTTGTACAATACACATATATATTATGATCTTATAAATCTTATAATATGTATGCTAGACTTGTACAATACACATATATATTATGATCTTATAAATCTTATAATATGTATGCTAGACTTGTACAATACACATATATATTATGATCTTATAAATCTTATAATATGTATGCTAGACTTGTACAATACACATATATATTATGATCTTATAAATCTTATAATATGTATGCTAGACTTGTACAATACACATANGCATTGAACCATGAACTTAAAATTTAAGTCAAAACTTTTCGTTCTTTAGTTTTGGACTCAGTTTATAACATTGAATTGTTGTATATATTTTTAATTAAATTGTTTATAGTATATAAACATAAAATAACATGTTTTAGTCTTTAAACTCATGTTTGTTTAACTTGTAACATAATCCTCAAATACATCAGTTAATATAGAAACTCAGCTTTGATTACAGTGTTGAGAGTACTTTGGTTTTCGTTGAAACATGCAAATTGAGGTCGTGTCCTGTTTAAGACATTGATCAATTGATTGCTAGTGTCCTTATTATACGGGATCGCGCCCAGCGGTAGTGGCCTTGATAGTTCACAGGAGTGTAGCCGTGTGTTGACATTAATTGTCAAGAGAATCTGAGTTGTACCTGGAGAGATACGTATTCGAGAAATTGTTATGGAGTAGGTGTTTACTACAGGTACAGTTCAGACAATAAATGGTTTTATTCCTTCTCGATCGATCAATGAGGAAGCATCTTAACAAATAAACAAAATCTAACAAATATGTAAATAATTCCACGAATCCACAATTATATAAAAATCAGCCTGAGTTCGCTTTTAGCAGGAGGGAAATACAAACATCTTTTATGTACATACAGACTTAAAGTAATCCTATTAGCCAGTCACAATCTTAACATGTCAGTCTCAATATATTCCCAATTATTCAACATCGTTCGGAAATATTAAAAGTCTGGATATAAATCACCATCAGTCGTCATCGGAGTAATAACGGAGTATCATAGGAGCGCTATCGGAGTACTACCGGAGTATACTATCGGAGTATCATCAGAGTACTATCGGAATACTAGAGGAGCACTACCGGAGTAATATCGGAGTATCATCAGAGTACTATCGGAGTACTAGAGGAGTACTACCGAAGTACTAGAGGAGTATCATCAAAGTACTATCGGAGTACTATCGGAATACTATCAAAGTACAAAAGGAGACCTTATCAGCAAGGTTATGTAAGGCGAATAGAAAAAATTGTACTCAGAACACACCAAATTCTGTAATATTCACTTTTTTGATAAATGTTACAAATAAAATAAAAAAGATCATTGTTAATAAATGTTACAAATAAAATAAAAAAGATCATTGTTAATAAATGTTACAAATAAAATAAAAAAGATCATTGTTAATAAATGTTACAAATA
>NW_019396392.1:238374-241972 GCF_000591075.1 Eurytemora carolleeae
TTAAGCAAACAAAATCAAGCAAACATCAAATTTAATTCAAATGGTTTATCATAAATCTTTCATTGGGCCTAGTTTCAAACGATTGATTGATTGAATAAATTATTATAATTTAGAATATTGAAGTTAGTCCAAGAATAAACTTATATTACCTTGCTTTGGCAAACTTCATTTAATCAATCTTCAATCTAATCAAACAATACAAGCTCACAGGGCAGATGCAGAGTTAAAACTTAACTTTTAAAAGAAAAAAGTATTTTTTTTCAAATTCGTCTTTATTAATTAAGAAAAAAAGGAGTCTAAATCTAAGTAAATTCCTTTTAAAAAGGGAGAAAAATGTTAAAGATCAATTTAAAGAATTTAGAAAATTTAAATCATACTGGTTCAGGTGCTAAGGGAGCCTTAAAAAACTTGCAATAAAATATGTCGGAAAAATATTCTTGAAAAATTAGTTTTTTTTACAAACCATGTGACACGTGATTTTTACACTTTTGTTCACAACCTTTTCCAAATTTTAAATTTTAGATCTATAGTTCTAATTATATACAGATATTGCCTGTTCAGGAAGTATTTGAAACAACGACAACCATTTAGACCATCCTGTCAAAAATTCATGACAAAATGTTGACCATTTTAGATTTTTCTGTAATATTAACCCACATTTTGACCATAAACTTTAAGTGACAGACCGGCTATGTAAGGTAGATAAACTAAGTATGCAGAGTTATGGACAAATTCTTTTGGATTTATTTGAATCATATAAAACTTTTTAAAGATCTGTAAATTCTGAGTTTGAGCACAAAATCGACTTTCAAAATCATACTTTTGGGTGAACACGTTTTCAGAATCGGTTTTTTAAAATTAATAAATAACGACGACGTAAAATAAATTAAAAATTAACTTTTAAAAGAAAAAAGTATTTTTTTCAAATTTGTCTTTATTTATAATCATAGATCCAAGTCAAGAAAAAAAGGAGTCTAAATCTAAGTAAATTCCTTTTAAAAAGGGATACAAATGTTAAAGATCAATTTAAAAAATTTAGAAAATTTAAATAATACCTTTAACCTTACTGGTTAAGGTGCTAAGGGTGTCTTAAAGCACTTGCAATAAGATATGTCGGAAAAATATTCTTGAAAAATTAGTTTTTTTTACAAACCATGTGACACTTGTTCTTCACACTTTTTTTTCACAACCTTTCCCAAATTTAAAATTTTAGATCTGTAGATCTAATTATATACAGATATTGACTGTTCAGGAAGTATTTGAAACAACGACCACCATTAGACCATCCTGTCAAAAATTCATGACAAAATGTTGACTGTTTTAGATTTTTCTGTAATATTGACCAACCTTTCGACCGTAAACTTAAACCCCATATATTCATTTCTTTTACTAGGAAAGTATTAAAAATATTTGGGAAATGCATGAAACCAATTTCAGGAAAAAAATTCAATAAAACAATTCGACAGAAAACGAAATCTAAAAAACATATTAAACTGAAAACGATAAGTTCTGAAAATTATAAAAATGTGGACATTGGTTACCTAGAAAACAACTATTGAGTAGATGTTTTATTTCTATAATCTACTTCACGGTGATCTAAACGTTGCAACCTTACACGCGAAAATCGATGCAAATTTTCCAAATTATTTTTATTTCATAATACCTCAAGCAAATCAAAACCAATTACTGTAAAAGTTTAATTTTTAGTTGCATATTCTTTACCTCTCAGTCCTATACAACTAAAAGTGGCGTTTAAGAGTAAAATAAGAAAACAATAGCAAAGTTTGTGGTCTGAACAAAAAAGGTGTGGTCTGGATAAAAAAGGTGTGGTCTGGACAAAAAAAGGTGTGGTCTGGACAAAAAAAAGTGTGGTCTGGAAAAAAAGGTGTGGTCTGGACAAAAAAAGTGTGGTCTGGACAAAAAAAGTGTGGTCTGAACAAAAAAGGTGTGTTCTGGACAAAAAAGTGTGACTTATCTAAGATCAAAGATATAGGGATTAGAAAATCAGAGTTAGCCACAGAGACTCATTTTTTTAAAAACATTACAATGGGTTTGTATACCTGAATAACTATCTTTTACTATTACCATCATAGCGTATACAGTGATAACCCAAAAACTCTGGACAAGGAAGACGACTTTTATACTAAATTTATGACTTTAAATAGTTTAATGAGAATAGAACAAAGAATGATCGGTGGACATAGACCCAATTAAGTTAATTACTCATTGAATAAGTGTTTAGTAAAACTATTTGCTTTGTATCAACTTCAAATACACTAAAGTATTGTTGTGAAGTCGTCTTCCTATTCCACAGTTTTCTGGTTTTTACTGTATATTGAATAGATTCTGAGTCTTATTATGCAGTTAGGAATTTATTCTAAACCATGCCCTGTTTTGATAAGATTATTGATCTTCAATCTTGAAAACTAATTATACATTTGAAAGATACAACTTAAACTTATTCAATATTTTAAAACAATAGTGATTCTAAGCATTAAAAGAAGAAATCATGGAGTTTTAGCTATCGGAGACCCCCACGGAAATCTTATCGGAGACCCCCTGATTTCTTAAACCCTCCATAAAACTTTTACCATAAAAGTTAGAATTTGTTTATCAGCTGTCCTTGAAAAATTTGCCTAGGTACATGTATTACAATTTTAACCTCCAAATATTTACTCTAATAAAATTTCACTCTTATCTGGCGTGTTCTTCGATTTTCCTTTCTCCATTTTCAAATGGAAAAACAAGAACAAAAAGTTTTTCCCATTAAATTTCCCAAAAAATGTTAACAATTTGTATACTATTATATATATACTGCAGTCATTGAAATGACAGTTTCTATACTTGATGTCATTTAGCTGAAGGATTCTATACTTGATGAAACTGTTTTTTCAATAATTCTAATAGCAAGTTTTTGTAGCAAACAGATTTTTTTCGTTTCAGGACTTTTAATGCTCCCCAGGCTGAAATTCCGTAAAATGAGCGAAATTATGAGTTATAAATTGTATGTTTAGTGTTAATTCGATATATAAACAGACATACATCCAAATATATACATATATATGTATATACTATCCCAGCGTTACCCAGATTAATCAAGATTGCAAAAAAAATCTATTAATTTTCCTTACTGGTTGAGGTATATTACTTTTAATTTTATAAAATCGGATTTTGAAAAAATATTATTTTTGAAAAAAAAATTCAATTTTGAAGAAAAAAATGTTAACCCTGGGATACTCAAGGGTTAAAAAAGTAAGCCTATTCGGTCCAGCCGTTTGGCCAGCTATAGCTAACATATTTTTGGAACCTTAAAGAAAACAAAGATCCGCAAAACCAAATTTCTTTTAAAGATATGAAATTTTTTGAAAATTTTTTTGGAAAATGTTTTTTCTATTGTTTTCTAAAGTTTCATAGTAATTTAAATTAAACTGAATTAGCCATTGTTTGGATTGATATGTAAATAAATAATATATACCAGCTTGTGAACTCAGTTTAACTGAAAAGGAATTGAGTCTTTGGCACAAACTCTGATTTTCTAATACTATATCTTTGGAACCAAATGTTGAATACCTTAGATATTTCAAACTATGAATTCTGT
>NW_019396393.1:0-34228 GCF_000591075.1 Eurytemora carolleeae
AAGAACGGAGACGTCTACGGCGCCACTATCAGCTATTGTCGTGAAATAGGTGGTCGTAAAATAGTAGTGGACAGACACCTCAACCAACTGTACCCGTTAATGAACCTAGAAGCTCAGTGTCCTCAAGAAATGGTACCCAGCTTAACCTCGGACTCCACAGAAGCAAGGAATCTAGCCCCAAGCTCCAGGCCGGAGCCTGCACAGGATGAATTCCTCCCAGAGCTCAACGCAATCAATCAATAGAACCATTCCAAGCTTCATCGCAGGAACCAACTATTTAAACATTTTAATTTCCTCTTTTTCCTTTTTTTAGAAAACAAACTGGAAAACATTTTAATCCAAATTACTTAAAATTTTCCCTAAAAAAAAAATTTAATTAATATAAAGAAATATACTGAATAAAGAACATTAAAATTGAAGATTATTGACTTTGATATAATCACTTGCGTTTATTTATTGTATCATTAATGACCTTTTCTGTTTTAATTAATCCTTGCAGTTTAACTTTTCATTTTAATTCATAATCGAGATCTCAGTTCATTCTCAGTTTGCTGTTAATTCTTAATTTTTACAAAAAAAATATTATCCTGGCAATCAAATTAAAGAAATATGTACAACATGAAGTCATTTTACTCCATTGTTCTAATCTCATCAATTATCTGCCTGTTAAACACAGTATTAATCAATGTATCTTGTAATATTACCGCTGTTTATTTCAATCGATCAATCTAGTAACTATCAATCATTCAAACTACAGAGCATCCCATATCATATTAGATTATCTCCAATCTTTAACACCAAAATAAACCCTTAATACTCAAAAAACTTATCATTTTCCGCAAGAAAATTCTTAAATAAGCCTTATGTTATTTTTCAAAATGATTCATTCTAATGAAATTTTCTAATTAGTCCGGAAAATCGTAATTTAGACCCGTTCTCGGTCTAATATGATGTGGGACACCCTGTACATGTTTCTTATATTGTTAATGGTTATACTTTGATTCTTGTATGATAACCCAACATCCTCGAACCCTGCCTGGGGCCAGTGTTAACCATTAACTTTAATACCTCCGTGTAATGTCGTCTTCAACTTAAAATCCCCTACTGGAGTCACCCAAATCTAATAATTTCAGCTCCCATTTCTTTGTTCTCCGTGGGACGGAGCCTAAAACACTTTCGTTTATTGTGAAATCATTAAAGTTAAACAAGAATATTTTCATATGAAGAATTAGTGAATTTCGTTAAATATTCTATTATTAATATTTATTATAACATTGTACAAGTAACCATGACCTATAATTTATGTTATTTTTTAGGAAATAACGCTTTTGTTATCGATCTTCTTGAGATGGGGGTTACTCGTGTAATGTGTATTTGCGGCCAACCAGGAAAGAATTGTCCGGGGAGAATAAATATCCCCCAACAGAATTCCGACGGGCCTATTGTTCAAATTTGTCTGGTGTTGTTGCTGTTATCTGTCAACAACCATATTCAAGCTCTTTCTCTTCACGTAGTTCCGTATATTGTATAAATTTTTAATACAAACACAAATGAAGGGTCTTTTAGAAAATACACATTTAAATGTTTTGATAGTCTAATTTTAAGAAGCGTATACAGGAATCAGTCTAGGAACATTATTTTTTAAACATTAAAAATTAAAAATTAATGAAAAATATTTGATTATCCCATTATAAGAACATCGATCTGAATTGAAACTCGGTGAAAGTAAATGCAAACTTTAAAAAATATAAGAGAGATTGCTTCTACAGAAAGCAGATATTAATAGTAAACGCTTTAACGATAAGTTATTTAGATTACTAAGAGTTAAAAAAATTCTAAAATAAATATATTTGTAAATTGTACAAGATTTAATAGATTTTAAAAAAATCATTTCAAAAAGCGTTTATACATCATATAATGTAATTAAATGCATTTATGTATAGATGAAAAAAGAACATGTAAAAATTGGACAAATACTTTAGATTTATAAATTCGTCAATGAACAATGTACATGTTTCGCAAAGTTTAAACGCTTACTAAATTTATATAAAAGTACAACTTTTGGAGGCACAAGTATTTAAGAGTTGGCAATTAGTAATTAGTAATTAGAAATTAGCAATTTTCAAATGATGATGAAAGTTAAAAAATAAAAATCTTGGCTGAACTTTGATCTTTTTTCTTTTTTTCCTTTCAACCTTACCATTAACTTAAAAAATAATGCCATTTAGACGTTTTACGAGAAGGGTTACTTAGTATTCACAAAAAAAGTTATTAATTTAAGAGCATTTTTATTGAAGAGAAAAAATCTTTTTTAAAAGAGATTTTTTATCCCCAGGACATGATCGAGTTGTAACAATCAAATCTCGGAAATTTTCTTTTGCGAAAATTTGGTGTTGATATGGGTTTATATTCATCTACCAGGAGTTGTAATATGGCAGCACATTTATCCATCCGCAATTCATTCATACTGAGAAGAGGGTTGAGAAGATTCTTAGGCCTGAGAAGAGTAGTGCAGGTATTCTTATGATATACTGGAATGAGGCCCGGGTGCCATACAGAAGGATTAGATACCACCAGTTACCTATAGCTAGCAACCATAGACTCGATCCCTGCTTGTCCACCTTTTCTCTCTTCATCATCATTCACTTGGATCAATCCACTAATAGTTTCTTTCTTGTTGAATAGAAAGAACGCACCCTTTCGCTGCTAGAGTTGTTGACAGTCGCCCCCCTGTCCTCCTACATCCATCAGGTGGTCATAACTGCTTAACCAGATGTTGGCTTCAGTTGTTTTTGAAACCACAGGTTTGTGTGGAGTACGGGAATCGAACCCGTAAACACCAGTCTTGACACCAATCCAGTTACTGGCTGTGGACAAGTGTGGTTAACTTCAGTGATCTAACGAGAACTGGAGTCACACACTCTCCACCCCACCCCACCAGAATAAAATATAATGCTCCATTAACATACATATTCGAAAAATTTTACTAATGAAAAGGGTTTTGGCCGTTATAAACAAATCAGACCTAGTATAAAATCAACAAATTAGAAATATTGTAAAAAAGCATAGAAACATTATATTGAATGGATTTGAATAATGAACAAGTTCCAATTAAAATACTCAAAATTATATACACATGGAAATGTTGTACTTTCATAATAATTCAGTTTTCATTAAAATACCGATATAAAAGAATCATATTATTAAATGCAGTTTTCAATTCACAGCTTTTAAGGTTGAAGGCACGTTATTATGACAAAACTTTTATGGTTGAAGGCACGATATTTTGACCATACTCATACAGTAGAAAAGTAGATAACCTTTTTTAATAATTATGCCGAGTGGAAAACGTTTCCGCAAGACATTGACCGATCTTGATAACAGACTTGGCCATTTAATCGGCTAATATTGAATTCAGACATAATCGACATATTGATTTTAGGCATAATGGATTAATCGGCTGATTTAGATATCAGACGTAATCTATTAATCAGCTGATATTGAATTTAGGCATAATCGATTAATCGGCTGATCTTGATTTCAGGCATAAGTTAATCGTATAATTTTGATAATAGACTTGATCAATTGATCGGCTAACATTGATTTAAGGCGTAATCGATCAAACGGCTAATCTTAATATCAGACTTGATCAATTAATCAGTTAAAATTGATTTCATGCGTAATCGATTAATTAGGTGATCTTGATATCAGACAATAAGTTGATTGTATAATTTTGATATTAGACTTGATCAATTGATCGGCTAATGTTGATTTCAGACGTAATCGATTAATCGGCTAATCTTGATATCAGATTTGGATCAATTTATCGGCTAATATTGATTTCAGTCATAATCGATTAATAGGCTGATCTTGGTATCAGACTTGGATCAATTCATCAGCTAATATTGATTTCAGGCATAATTGATTAACCAGCTTATTTCGATTTCAGACTTCAGGCTGATACTGATTTCAGGCAGATATTGATAACAGGATAAATTGATTTTTCAGCTGATCATCTCTTTACCAAAGGATTTCTTCAGTCCTCGCTACAAACTGAAAGAAAAGATTATCTTTGGGTATTAAAACTGTCAAACAGCCTCTAAAATTTTTATCATAAAGCTTCATTAAAAAGCGCACCTCAAACCTTCTCTAAGAAAATCGAATTTAAAAATTTCATCACATGTTTAGAATGCACGTCTTTTCCCCCAATAAAACCTGTTAGAAGTTTTATTTCTAAATATATAAAGTTTTTATTGTGAATTAATTGTTTTCTTACAAGGGACTGGAGCGTAATGTTAAGTCAATTATGCAAATATGCGGATGCGGATGCCCGAATTATAGACATTGATATATAAATAATACTTAACAAGTCAAAGCTTTTAAGTTTACAGTTGTGAAATGAAAAATTATTATATTCAAATAATAATAGGAGCGAACTTGAGTTTCTCAACTGCTTCTCTGGGATATCGTCGTTTTTAGATTGGTTGCGTATTTATTGAATATGATCTGTTTAATACTTCGAATCTTATACAAAATCTTACATATATACGTTTTGGTATAATTTTTTAACAGTTTTATATCAATTTCTCGAGACATGAACATCAGATTGAATTCTTATAGGTCCTTTACAGTCCCTTTAAAATAAAAAATAAATAAAATGTTTCCTTGGAATGGACTGAAAGAAATTATTAATATGTGATGACTAAAATTTGCTAAGTGAGCCAAACACACAAATTTGGAGCCCCAATAATAACTTACTTTGATCAGTGATCTCCTGTTGTATAACAAGCTGCTGATAATCTCCTTCTCTTGCTGCAGTTTCCCGCGTTTTTCTTTCCTTCACACCTTGTCGGAGCACGCCATTTTCTGGATCTGTTAGAAATTCAGCGAATAACCCTGAAAAACATACTTAACGTCTAACGAAGGATGATTTTTCAAGAAAAAATTCACCATTTTATGGCATCCAATGAAAGCACCAAGATGACGATAACAAATGTAAAATCTTACTTTGGTCCTCTTGTTTTACTTCGGCATTGATCTGAAGTTTAGGATTGGACTCTGCTAACAGGCAATCTATTTCATTATCCACCTCCTGAATTTACAATTTATATAACTATGTCTTATTTTTAAAGCAGAGCGACGAGTTATATATGTGTATTTGTGTTTGTAAATGTATGTTACCTTTACCCGACCAATTCGGAACTAAAATAAGAAATGTTATAACACCTCATAGTCTTGGGTAACAAAGGGTAAGTAATTCCTCAAATAAATAGTTGACACTCAGGGGCGTTTCAGGAAATTGTCCAGGGGGGAACTTAATTTTTTTTCTTTCCGGGGGGTGGGGGGCTCATCACATGTTGGGGCCTGAAAACCCCCTGAAATCAATAGATTTCACTGGTCCAGGGGGGGACTTAGCCCCCATAGCCCCCCCACCCTGAAGACGGCTCTGTTGATACTGGAGGTTGTTTCTACAGGGTGAAAATACAAATTAAAAACAAGTCTAATAGGCACGTGAAACAGCATAAAATAATGACTTATGGTCAGGGTAATGCCGGGTGCTTCTGCTATTTATAAAATACAAATATTTTACAAAAAAACTTTTTAAAAGGTAAAATCATAAATTATGTGAGTTTGCGTATTTAAAAAATAGTTCAGACCTGTCATCAAGCATATTTTTGTTAATATCAAATCAAGTTCTCTTACAGTTTCTGTTTTAAGATTTATTTGAAAATTATCGTGACAAAAAGAATTGAAATCTTAGGGAGTTAGAAAATGGCGATTTATCTGTTACTTTAAAGGGAGTGACCAGCAATGAATGGTAGTTGAACTGAGAATGTAGTATTGCGGAAAAAAAACTTTAGGATTTATTTGAGACATATAAAACGTTTAAATGATGTATAATTACTGAGTTTGAGCGCAAAGTCGACGTTCAAAATCATTCATTTGGGCATGGTTATGTTTCGAGCATCGATTAAAAAAAAAATAATTGAATAACGACGACGAAAAATCTATCAATGTTTAGGAACATATTTCTCAATAGAAATTTGTCAATAAATCACTGTTAGAATAAATTATTTCTTTTCATTATATTGAATTTCTTATTCTTTACGAATTTGTTCGCAGGTTTCTTCAAATTCTTCAAATGTCGTCTTTTCAATAAAAATTTCAGAAAATCTACAGAAAATTTCTGTTAACAATGAAACATTACGGAAACTAATAACTGAATAAGACTACTTATTTTCGACGATAAGAGTTAATTTTTATTTTCTCAACCTCTTCCTTAACAACTAATTAGTTTACTGTAGATTTTTGTAACATTTTTTGTCGTCTTTATTTCATAATTTAAAAAAAAATAGATTCTCAAAACGTAACCACCCAAATGGATGATTTTGAGCGTTGACTTTGCACTAAAGCTCAGTAATTATAGATCATTAAAACGTTTTATATGTCTAAAATGAATCCTAAAAAAAGTCTCCACAATACTACATTCTCAGTTCAACTACCATAAATTGCCGGTCACTCCCTTTAAACTGTGATTGTTAAATTGTTACCTGTTTTATGGCATCCTCTTCAATGAGAATGACCATTGCCGAGTTAGTTGCTACAGCGCACTTCTCCTTTCCACGTTTTCCTTTACTTGGTTTCTTGGGTCTGCAGCTGTGTCTTGCTTCATTGTGTTTAAAATAAAATCTGAAGCATTTATTGCACTGTCCTAAACCCTTCTCATGCTGCTTCATGTGCTTATTCAAATGTTGCTTCTGTGCCATCTCTTTACCACATATCTCACATTTGTATTTTTTTACACCTAAAATAATTTCTGACAGATGAACCGAGTCAAATCAAATCAAATCCAAAGACAGGGTTGAAAAACCGATAAAAAAACCAGGACAGTGTTTTTTTGTGATTTATTAAAAAAGACGAGAAATATTCTAGAAAGTTATTTTTTTTTTGGTGTGCATTATATTTTTTTTATTTAAATTTTTTTATGCACACAAAAAATACATGAGTGTTATTGCTAGTAATTACTCAATACTCACCCTCCATGATTCTAAATGAGTTAGTTAGTTATCATGACTGAATAATTTTTATATGTTAACCTTATCAAGAATAAATTCAGATGGTGAACAGGAAAAAACATGATCATAAAATCCAATTAAAAATTTCTCTTTTAACCAGTTTCAGGATATAAACAGTAAAATTACCTGAATGGTAATCTATATGCTGGGCCAGCTCAAAAGTTGTAACAAACTTCTTTTTACAAATATTACATTCATGCCGTTTATCACCTTAATAACACATCATAAGTTTCAAAATAAAAATGTAATATTTAAGATTTCTCTGCATTAAAAAAAAAAAAAATATTTCGCGATACTCTTTCAATGAAGACACTACAAATTCGTTGAAAAATTCTAGTTCTTGTTTATTTTTTTTTATATAAAAATAAGTACCTTCATGATATCTAATGTGTGTCTTTAAATACTGTTTATGCGTGAACACTTTCCCGCAGTAATTACAGGTAAACTTCTCGGCCGTTTCACGATCAGTGTGCTTGTTCATGTGAGTTCTCAAATTCCCGTTCTGTGAGAACTCCATACTGCAGATTTCACATTTAAATGGCTTCTCTCCGGTGTGTGTTCTTAGATGAACGCTAAATCAAAACTAGTATTAATGGACAATATCAAATAAGAGCTTTTACACTCCTCTCCAGTATTTTTATCCTTTTAACGTCTTACCCCTAAAACGGGCGTGGAGGTGGGGAGGGGTGACCTTTTTCATTTTTTAAAGAAAATATGAACTGTGACCCAACTTCATTTTTTGTAACAATAGAACTTCATCTAGAGGGCGGGGGGGGGGGGGGGCGTTCCCCCTTCAAAGGGAAAATTTTTGTGCTTTAGCACATGGACTGGTAACTTTTCCATGTAGAATATCAATTTACGCTGACTAAATTAAAATATTCCCTACCGTAGTTTACTGCTTTCAGGGAAAGCTTTGAAACAGATCTTGCAACCGTAGGGCCGCTCTCCGGTATGAGTTCTTTTGTGCACTCTTAAAGCGTTGCTTACTGTGAACGCTTTTGGACAGAGATCACACTAATGCAAAGACTTTATTATTGTTAATCATGAATATGTCAGGGAATACAGAAGTGTACAAACTTCTTGTTAATATTTTCAAATAATAATGCAGAAGGATATCGCTTAGAATTCCAAATATAATTCCGATTATTTTTATAAACACTTACTCAAGGGCAGAAAATCAAAACATATTATTCTAAAACTTAAATTTCAATCTGACTTTAGAAACTGATAATCTTACTCTATAGTTAACAAATATAAAAATATTCAATATAAAAAGATTCTTATGCAAACCTGAAAGGGTTTCTCTTTTGTATGTGTTCTTTTATGTGACACCAGATGTGAAGATGTTCCATACAAATTTCCACAAATGTCGCATTTAAATTTCTAAATTGAATTCAAATGAATCTAAAAATAATTATAAATATTTGTCAGTTGTCTAAAAAATGCAAAAAAGGCTGAACTTACATGACCCCAGGCCGAAGGTTTATGTCAGGTTAAAATAAATAAAAAATTATGTCTAGAAAAATGTTGTTTTTTTAAATCCATCAATTTTAACACCAATGTTCGGGAAAATTTGTTTTATAAAGTCTGAAGAAAATATGGCGACTTAACGAGGGGCATTTAAATTTTAAACGCACTGAATTTGTTACCACAATAAAGGCGAGCGAAAGTCAGAAGTTTAGTGATCTGTAAAAAATGAACCTACCCTGATTCCGAGATGACTTCTCATATGCATTTTCAGTCTTATTTCATTGATGAACTTCATGTTGCAGATCAGACATTCAGTTTCCTTCTCATTATGGATCTTCATATGCGATGTGCGGGCCCACAACTTGGGAAATATTTTCTCACAAAATTTGCACGGATATGAAACTTCTTTTTTATCTTTCTTTTTGTATTTTCTTGGAGCAGGGGTAGACAGGGTACTTTCGGATATATTATCAGTTTCAACCTTGTCACAGTTGTCGGTATTAGTTTTTTCGGCCTTTTCTTCCTCCATTTCTTGGGCTCTTTTTTTACTGCTCGCACCTTGTGCCGCCATCGAAAATATTGGCGCTAAAGGTTTTCCATCCTGTTTGGTTTCTGGACTCGGTCCTCCTAACCTTCGTACAGGACGCATCGAAGGCATTCTGTCTGAAATTTAGTAAGGTATTCATTACCAGGAGATTTGGGATTATATTTGAAAATCCCTACGTTAAACGGATTCGTGATATTCTGAAGAAATAAGCTTGTAACAAGCAAAGGGTATTTATCACATTTGATCAAAAAGTTATTAAAAAGTAACTAAAAGTATTTTATTATGCAAAGAGTTCAGTTTGAAATCTGCTAAGAATAAACTATTTATAATTACTATCAAATATACAATTAAGTTATGTTAAGGAAGAATTGGATTACTTGGTTAATATTTTTGGAAGAAAGCAAATACTTATTAAATACATTTATTCTAATCATAAAATTTTTCTATGCATTATATTTAAAGCTGGTACAGCCTGAATTTCACTTAAGAATGGCCTAATCAATGAAAAGAAAATTAATAACAACGTAATAACAGATCTACAAAAAAATAAAAATAAAGAATGGTTGAGATGAGGGAATATCTCTGAATATTGCGAAATGCCAAAATAAAAAGATTATAAAAAAGCTCAGAAAAATAGTTGGTTTATTTTTTTCATTCGGCAAAAGTAAACGTAAAAAATATTTTGATTTTTAAATAAATTTTCTTTCAATTCCTTAATTTCGTCCTTTTCTGCAGCTTCAAGATAACTGGTTCCATCGGGACATTTTCCAGTCTTGTCTGCACCCTACAATTATTGATTGACAAAATTACATAAAAAGTTTGGAACGGAAAAAATATTCTCAATGACGTATTAATTTATGAAAAATAAACAACAATGGAGCTTTAATAATTTTATATCCAAACATTATTTCCTGCACATTTTTCTTAAAGGATTACAGGGGTATATATTTACTATATTTTGATGATATATTTTGATGATATAATTTCATTTATTTTCCCAAATCAGTGAATAAGACCATTACATCTACCTTCTGTGAAAAAAAAAGATTTTCAAGGGGGGGGGGGGTGAATTTTCAAGAAAATATACATTATACAGTTTACACCCCTCATTTTATGATGATTAAAATTCATATAAAAATAATTTGGGAGAGGGAGAGAGGTGGGAACTTGAAATTAAACCAATTTTTGTTTGTAAAGAACACTCTTACCTTGTCCAGAAGAAAACGGACGCAGGCCACATGACCCTCCCATATTGCTGCAAGTATCGGAGTTATACCGTGCTTATCTGCAGCATTCACATCAGCACCCTGGGAAATAATTATACACTATCAAACTTTATTTTAAACTAAATATTTTGATATAAATTCAATTGATAGGTATAAATTGTTATCGAATCTATTTTTCAATAAAAGTTTTCGATTTCTAAGTAAAATTTATTGATTTCTAAATATAATTATCAGTAAAATAGTGTTAAAAATATTCCCGGACATGGTAAGGTATAGTTCAGCATATCAAATATTCCCGGACATGGTAAGGTATAGTTCAGCATATCAAATATTCCCGGACATGGTAAGGTATAGTTCAGCATATCAAATAAATTATAAAACGTTTATTTTTAACGCAATTTTCAGAATTCAGTCATAATTGATTCGATGTTATTAAGTATGAATTATTGATTAATATTTTACCTTCTCGCAGAGATATTTCAGGACTTCAAGCTGACCGTAATCACTGGCGTAATGGAGTGGAAGACGACCCTCTATGGGTGAATTAATCTGTTCCCCCTATACCCACAATTTATTAATATATTTTTAAAAAATTACGCCCGAGACTGAGCCAGCAATGGTTTGTTTTATGTTTATGATTATTTTCAGGACTCCTGGCCTGGCAGAGTATGTAAGAAAACTTCAGATTATCGTCACGATATTCATAACGATGCAATGTGCATATTGATATGCAGAAAAGTCAATATTTAAGAATTTCTAGTACACCAAGATCAAAAAGGACATTTATTTCTTTGGTTGAATTTTTGTTCTTTCATTAAATATTCTTTGTTTTTTAACATTTTTTTTTATTTGGCCTTTCTGTTTTCTTTATATTTAATCTTTTTTTTTGGCTATAGAAACTAGAACAGATTAGAATTATTTACACAAGTATCATATCTAGTATTTAAAGTTTGGTACAATTTTTACATCCCAAGGGAAATTGTTCGATGGAGAAACAACTTTTTAATTAAGAAAATGTTTAAGAATGGGTAGATAAAAACTATCTTTGGTAGGGTGTAACAATTTTGATCTATCAATTTCAATTTCGACGATTTCACACTGAAGAACAAAAAACATAAAATATAAAGGGAATGGGGAGGGTCTCGTTAATAAGATCTATATTCAAAAGGATCCAGAACACAAACAAAAGGCCTTATTCCTATAACCTGTTCTTCAACTAAACGTTTCACTTGATCCATATCTCCATTTTTAACTGCCCAAACTAGTCCACTCATCTTAATATTTGGAATTTAGAATCTGAAAATCTATGATTTCAAAAGAATATGAGGGTCTGAGTTAACAAAAAAAAACTCTGAGCATCTCCCCTCCCACATGCAGATGAACATGCGGTGTTGGGTCTGTCCTAGTATACGATTTTTGAAGAAATTGTGCTCTAGGACGGACCCGAAAAAGTTCCAGAAAATCCACAATCTGCCTCTTAATCATATCTTCAAGCAACCTGTTAGACCGCAATCAGCTGAGATATTTTCGTGACAATGAAAATCCGGGAACTTAAATTTCAGCTTGTTAAAAATCGTCTTCAAATAATTGAACCAATGACATATTCCCAAATCCACAAACCGCGATTTCAACCAATGGAGGAATAGCATTTGTATCTGAAAACTAAAGGCGGGTTCGATAGCGCTAAATCTTATATTTAACTAGTTCTTTCAAGAGGATTTACAGATAAATGAACTTACCATTGGATTAATTAGAATTCGTAGCAGTAAATTTGACGTGCGATTTCTCAAGCAAAGCATTTGAAAGTCGCTCATATGATTTCAAATGTGTTCTTTCTAGTTCCGATTATCTCCGTTACAAATAAAATATCCGACGAGTGAATCGGTATTTTATACTCAGGTTATCATGTACACAATTGAGTACACTTTTCCTTAGGGGTGACGTGTAACGGCAAACGAGAATTTTTTGATAAGGAATATTGACTTACTGTGAAATTTTATGGTTTTAAAAAACTTAAGACTTTACTAACAAAAACGTGAAATTATATAAACAACATAAATATTCTATACATATTGGTTAAATTTGAAATTACTCCTGTCAAACTTAATGAATTTTAGATTTTAAAATGCGCTTGAGCTCTTCACTATTTGGACTTCTGCTATGGTAATTTATATTATTTTAGCCGAATTTTCATAGTTTTTGCTGCTCAAAGAAAATGTAGAACTAGTATTACATCAGCTTTTTCACAATCAAGTGTATAATTATACGTGTATTAAATTTGAGGAAACGTAAGCAATTGGTTTATCCAGTTCTTTTAATGATTTGAATAAGTTTAATTTACCGATTTAAAGTAATTATTCCACAAATAATACTTCTAACATTGTGAATACCTTATATCGTCAAAAATACGTTTATTAATTACCTTTTCTTATAAGTTATTGTACAAGGTTTAACAAGAACCATTTATGAATGAGAAGATATATTTTTAATTAGCGGCGTATAGTCTTAGTCAAACCAATTATTGTATAATGCCGAATCAACCTTGATCTAGGGAGATCGTGAAACTTGACCTAGTTGAACCAGGGCTGTCTAGAAGCTTAATCAAGTACATAAGTGAACATTTCTTGATCCTGCTTGAATAAAATTATTCTGATGTACCAGGGTTTCTAAAGTAAAGTTACTTTTTTCATAAAACATTTATTTTCTAAACATTAATTTGGCAATCCAATAGGAATTTATGAATAGAAATCTTAAGCCCTGACTCGTCATCCGTTTAATTCAACATCAAAGATTTCTTAAAATGTGATATTCTCTGTGTATTTCTTAGGGGGAAAAATTTGGCAGCCCTGAGTGGAACTATGCACGCTGGTTCAACTATTTAACCTCTTGTTTATTATTTTCCAGCTCTAATCAATCGTTTATTGTTAAGTTTTTTGATTCGTGGTAGCAGTGGATATTTTGTGACTGTTGATGCACATGCCGAAGAATGCTTTTTTGACAAGGTGACCAACAATCTCAAATACATTTATATTTCACAATTATCGAATTGTTATGAATAATAATATTTTTCCGCTTATATGTTTTCTAATAACTTAAATGCAGAATTTAAACATAATGTACGTTTTCTTTTGTATTGTTTATCGTGTTCTTTTTATAAAAATAAAATTTTGGGAAGTTTTTTTCACGATAGCTTTAATGTTTATTTTAATGCGTTACGTCCAGGGGCGTAAATTAGGATTCTGTAGGNTGGTTTAATTTGCATTTTCCATTCGTTTCTGGCATTTACAAACTCCAAATAGAGGCAATTCATTTCCTACCTTTCAGCTTTCACCTTGTCTTATATCCTTCATTATAGTCATTCATTTTACATTAACTTGCAAAGATCTGTAAAAAAACTGAATTTATTTTAAGTCACATAAAAAATAGTTTTACTCTAAGAGGAAAAAGATGTAACTTTTTTAAATCTTTAGAAAAGCTTCTCTGCAAAACTTTGAAAAAGTATTGTCTTTGTTTATATTCTAATTTCTAATTTTTTAAATTTTCTTGTCGTCAATGTACTAGGTAGTAGGTATACATGTTAATTTCACTTTATTAAAGAGAAATGTCTTACTTTTTAAGATTTAATTCTTGCTTAACAATCTTGATCTTTTAACATTTTATATTTAATTTGACATATAGTGCAAGTACGTTACGTTACTGCATCAAAAAACTCGATTTTTCATCTATTCATCTATGTTTCTTTGTTAAAGTTGATTGAGTAAAATTATCTGCGCGAAGAGGCAACATTTTTTTTACATTTTTCCTTTTAATGGTAGTCATGGACATGGAGAATGGAGATCAAGTTACTAAACGGGGATGTTTGTGCCCCCAAGATTCTAGGGGGGGTAAGCAAACCCAATAACCCCCCTTATTTACGCACTAGTTACGTCGACAAATGTTTACATTCAAATATCGGCATGAGCGCAATTCGGGATGTTTATTATTTAACTGGCTGTATGAAAAATTCTTCTGAGAAATAAGGATTTAAATTTTTCTGTTTTCAGGTGAAATCAGGGACCAAGATGGGACTCATATTCGAGGTTGCTGAAGGAGGTTTTCTAGGTTTGTCTTCGACTTTTTTATATAGAGTAAAGCGCGATATTTGGTGATATTTAAAAAATTGATGATTTTGGTTTTAACCCTCATATCATTGCAAGTAGAAATGTTAGTCTGACCAAAATTACTTCTTACTAGAATATTATTATCAGGTTTGTATACCTTTAGTTGAGAATATTTTTATTCACACAGGACATTATAAACAAATAGGCAAAATAATGCAATTTGAAATTTTAGAGCTAAGCTTTGTGAGGTTTTGAATTTTTTGTCCCTGCAGAAGTTATTCATATAGATCTTTAGTAGCTCCTAAAGGGTCAATGTTGTAAGTGTTCCATATTAAAAGTTATGCATACTACAAAATTATTAAAATATTTTTGAAAGTTGGTTTTACATGAAATTTGGTTTTACATGAAATTGCGGAATTTGGTTATAGTTTTACATTAATATGAAACAGCACAAAGGTTTTATATGGGATTTTCTTACCAAAAAAATCGGGTCCAGTTTGTCCAAATATTCTGTTGTGAACAAGCTATGGGAAGCCACTGAAAAGGTTCTCAGGGAAGACAATATATGTGCAAAGTCCTTGTTTTCTTGGAATGAACAAGCTCCCAACAAACTCAAGCTAATGCCAGGAACTGTTTTCAAGAAGATTGAACACCCTGAACAGCTTGATGATCCTCTTCTCGCTGAACAGCTTGATACTCCTCTTCTCGCTGAGAAGTTTGATGGTCCTCCCTTCGCTGAGCAGCTTGATGATCCTCTCTTCGCTGAACAGTTTGATGAACCTCAATAATAAGAGGAAGAAAGAATTATGTCGCAGAAAAGGTTTTCAACTTCTATTTGTGCTTTGGGTGTATAATGTCAAAATAGAATAATTTTAATTTTTTCTAAAATTCATTCTTGGTGGATTTGGGTGATTATTTTTCCTTAAATGATAACTAATTATACGTTTTTTGTTAGGAATAGACTCAAGAAAAATAGTATAACACTATAATCAAATACCGCAATTTATAACCAGCCTACGTGAAATATAATGCTTCATAGCATCCTGTGTATCTGAAGAAATGATGAATCATTTCCTTTTTTTCGGGTTCTTACTTTAATATCATCAAACTTAAGAATGTATGTTTTTCAAACAATTTGTGTTTAAATATGGAAAGTTAAAGTTTTTTCCCCTAAAAATCGGAAAAGTTAAGCTTAGCTGTAACCAAACTAACTTTACTCAATGTTTAAACATTTATTGCAGCATTTAAATAAAACAAATTATTATAGATATTGATGTCAAAATAGTTGGTCCTGATAGCAAGCCAATTCACCAGGTAGAGCTTGATTGATTGATGATTTATCGATTGATCATTGATGATTGAATGATTAAATTATAGGATGATTGAATAATTGAATGATTGATGATTGATTATTGAAATAAAGGATGAAAGGATGATTGAATAATTGAATGATTGATGATTGATTGATTATTGAAATAAAGGATGAAAGGATGATTGAATAATTGAATGATTGATTGATTGATCTTTGAATGATTGATGATGAATCATGAAAGGATGAAAGGATGAAAGGATGAAAGGATGAAAGGATGATAGGATGATAGGATGATAGGATGATAGGATGATAGGATGATTGGATGATTGGATGATTGGATGATTGGATGATTGGATGATTGGATGATATGATAATGGGATGATGGGATGATAGGATAGGATGAATGATTAAATGATTGATAAATAATGATTGATCATTGATAATTGAATGGATGGAATGAACGATTAGAAAAGATGAAGGTTTATATTAATTGTATTTGTATAAGGGCGAGAGAGAGACTAATGGTAAATATACTTTTGCTGCTCATATGGATGGTGTTTATCAATATTGCTTCAGGTATGACTCAATTATTAAACAGAATAACTATGCGTGTTTAAATATTTTTTTTCCTTTCAGAAGAATTAGAGTTTCTAAAGTTTTTGTATTTCCTCTTCTCCATTTCTAATTTTAAATTTTCTCATAATTGCGGAAAGAAGTTTTTCCTTAATTTTTCTTGAATGTGAATTTGTAGTTTTTTATCTTGACTCCCTTTGAACCTTATTTTTGAAAGTTTGAGATAAAAATTACCCTGTGTTTAACCCTTCTTTGTAAAATCTTATCATACTTTAGTAATCAGATGTCAACCATGACTCCGAAAATTGTGATGTTTGACATGGATATTGGAGAAGCTCCAGCCGACGGTAAATAAGCACAATATACTTATTTCTCCTTTTGTTTGGGAGGAGGATGGGGGGATTTAAGAATTCAGAATTATTAATATTTATTTAATATTTATTTATTTTGCTACATGGTTAAATTGATTAAAGGTGGGTTTTGTCAATGTGGGTTACCCTCCAGATATAGACTAGTATGTCCGATTAACAACGGTACCTTCAAAACCTTTGTTTAATCAAGTATGAACTAGATATCCATGTTTATAATTATGAAAACTGATTAATTTCAATTGTGATTCTCTACAAATGTGACTAGCTAATTTATACTTTTCAAGCTAGAAACACATTATTAGGCCCCTTTTTAAGTGGAGGGTTCCTTTAAAATACAACGAATGTCCTTTTCTGTTTGGTGGCTTGATTATTCTTGTATCCAGATTCCAGATTCATCTCTGAATTTTTTATATTCCAGGAATTGGCGAGGAGAAGGAAGGAGAGGAAGTAACCCATAACAAATTGGAAGACATGATTAAGGAATGCATAAAAAAACTAGAAAATATCCCAAATTAATATTTTCTTCTCAAATAGTTATGAATTTTTTAAGTTCTATCGTTTTTATGCTAGTTGTAAACCAGGAACTATCTACTGCTCTGTCCGGTGTAAAGCATGAGCAAGAGTATATGCAGGTTAGATCGACGAGTTTGTTAAAAGGAAGAGGCGTCAGACTGAAACCTTAAAAGATTGGATTCAATCGCTTCTAATTTTACACTCCCTTTTTTGCGAACACTCCCTTTAATAATAAATGGATAACACCTGTTTCATACACTTTAGTTTTGTGTAATAGCCTGAATTAAGACTGAATGTTGAAGGCATTCTGGGGGTTCCATGTCGGGTTCCCCTGCAGATCTTACAATTATTCTTATACTCGTAAAATTTGATAATTCTCAAGAATTATTTACACTTTGAAAGTTTACATGAATATTTTAACTAATTTTTTGTCAAAAGTAAGGCACAAAGATTACACACGATTTCAGATCATATATACCTTTATACTCGCAAATCATATTTCATTTATCATTTATCATGTTTCAAATATGATGTGTCATTTATCATGCATTTTGTAATTTGTAACGTTTTTTTAGGTTCGAGATAGAATTCACAGAAATATAAACGAGAGCACTAATTCTAGAGTTGTTATGTGGTCGTTCTTTGAGGTAATTTTTTTTATATGTTTAGTTCTTATACAAGATTGCATTTTTTCGTGATGGAGGGGGGGGGGGGGTAAGATAAAAAAATTCTATATAAGAAATGAAAAACTGTCTTGTTTATCAAATTAAAAAAGACTATCTTTAATTTTTTACTTAATACTACTTGATGCTTGTTGAGTTAAACTTTTCAGGCTTTGGTGCTGGTAGCGATGACCCTTGGACAAATCTATTATCTGAAACGATTTTTTGAGGTAAAATTCATTTTAAAATAACAGCTCATTTAATCATTAAAATGAAAAAAAATATGAATATTCTCCTATGATTTAATTTAAAAAGATTAAGAATGCAAACATTAATACAATACGTTTTTGCAAAATTATTAATACAAAAAACTTTTTTATTTTTTATAATAATTAATTCTGAGTTAAATATACATATTGATTTGAACTGTTTCAGGTCCGACGAGTGGTTTAGCCCCCGACAGAAAGGATAAATTACAGACAATGTTAATTCAAAGAATTCTTGTGTTAAATCAATGATCAATGATCAGACATGTTAGTTTTGAGAACCAGACTTTAGTTTAGTATATGAAGTTGGATGCATTAATCTTGAGTGGGTCAACAGTTTTAGACTTTTTATTTACATTTTACATCAGAGCCAAACCTTAGGAAAATATTTATCGAAATACATAAAAAGTATTATACAGTCCTCTTATGTACACGGTACATAACAATAAACTTGGATTTATTAATAATATTATTTCCACCCTGTAAAAGAAAAATTCAATCCGTGTTTTGCTCAAACAAATCATTGTTATCAAGGTTTAGCTTTTTTAAATTGTTAACTTTGATACCGTAACTAAAAATTTGCAACCTTTGTTATAGACAAAATATTGATTTTTTTTCATTTCTGTAAATATTGTTATTTTTCAGAGAGAAATGAACAGTTAACCCCTTCATACGAACAGAGAATACAGAGAATACGAAAATGATGCAGATTACGGATGTTCAAAGTAAGTTTTTCATTTATTTTATTGAAAAAGAACAGAACTAAGATTTTCAATTAAAACACCTTTGTAAATATGGAACTTTTTCTCTCTAAAACTTATTTCTGTTCTTTTTCAGGTTTGTGATGAGAGTTTACGTTGCCAACTTTCTTCAAATTTTCTTACCGTTGGTGTTGGTTTTGGTTTTCCCCCGAATACTGGACTACTGCGGTATATCTAGAATGAACTATAGACCTCGTAGCTCACTGACTCAAGTACTTATAAACAAGGCAAAGGCTTAAGTTAATAACTAAAGAATAGTTAAGAAATTATTAACGTTTTATTTCTTATACCTCCTAGCATGCAAATTTATGAATGAGAGAGAAGCAGTACGTTAAGTGTAACTAAAGCTACAAAAGTTTTTTTTGGCAAAGATTTTGACCTCCATTTGACTCTGACAAAAAAGATTTAAATTAGCAGAATTTAACAATCTTGGTAGCGCTTTAGAAGCATAAACCAGAGTACGTGACCTTGGGTCGAAATTTCCGATTCTATCCATTACAATTTTTTGAATTCTCTAAGATTCATCTCTGAATTTTTTATATTCCAGGAATTGGCGAGGAGAAGGAAGGAGAGGAAGTAACCCATAACAAATTGGAAGTTGCTTAACAATCTTGATCTTTTAACATTTTATATTTAATTTGACATATAGTGCAAGTACGTTACGTTACTGCATCAAAAAACTCGATTTTTCATACCCCCGTCTTATTAACTCTAATACCTGGGCCTGAAGATGAATGCTGAGACTGAGAATGGTGAACTAGTGAAACCAGGCTGGTATCAAGTAAATCTTCAAGATATCTCAGGAAATCTAAAATTGTTGTAATCTTTTTAAGATAGTATTTAAAATCATATCCACCAAAGCTAACATTGAATCAGTTGTGCCTAAATACAAATGATTAAAAATGCCTTTCATTAATCCCCCATTTTACAGTCTGGGCTCCTAGTAGGCAACACATCTTTTTTTATTTTACAGTTTACACCTCTTGTCTGCAAGCTAACAGTATGGAGGTATTTAAATCTCTTATTTTTTGGCTCATAGCAGATGTTTTTCTTGGATAAAATATTAGAATTTAAAGATGAGAAAATGCGGGAGAAGTTTGTTCAGTTATCAGCTGACACCGCTACACAAGAATTTGCTCGGCAGAGTTCCGAGAAATCAGACTGGATATTTACTCAATTATATCAAAATTTTGCAAAGGTTCATGTTCACTTAAAAGAAATCAATTATTTTTAAAAATGTTGAAGGTTCTGCTAATTAAGGTTTGCAGATTTTTTTCCTATCACATTTCTTAATTTCAAAGATTCTTGTCCCATTTTTAACTTACTTTTATTTCACAGTAAATGAACAAGGGTGGTTTCCAGTTTTTATTTAAAATCCTGGCAAAAAAGGAAACAAATCTAAGCATTATTTTTACGGGTCGTTATAGGAAAAAAAATCCAAAATCGAATTTTTAAACTGTGAATATTTTGAAGATATTTATGAGTATATTCTACACACAAACTGATATAAACGGAATACTTGGACGAGGTTCTATGTTTGTACTCTCAAGGGAAGATTAACATTAATTTTTCATCTTCTTTTAAAATAACTAAACCTGAGGTCGGAACTGTCGATAATCTGGAACCCTTGATTTCGATATCCAATTTGAGCACTTAAATTTAAGGCTAAATGCCTGTTCTATCAATAAACATTTTCCTGCAGGGTATTTTGATAAAAAAAAATGCTTCTTTAGAGAACAGTATTTAACGCTAACAGATGGACTGGAAGGAGGTGTGCTAAACCATATTTTATAAAGTCGTAACAATTTATTTTCATTTTAATATTTTTTATTTATTTTTTCTTCAATTAATTAATGCCTTTTACAAATCATTATGTTTCATGCTCTGGTGAAATATCAATTTCAAAAGAATGTTTACCTGAAGGAGTGTTAAAACAATTTACACCCGCAGTCTTGGAAACTACAATGGGGATGATTTTGATGCTCTGGGGGAAAAAATTAAAAAATTTCCTTTGGTGGAAAATTATTTTTCAAGAAAATATACACCCCTGTTTTTCTCTCAGATCTATTTTTTATTCTTTTTATTTTTTAAAACACTATTACAGGGGTTTTCCAAGATAAAATTAGATTTCTCTCTGGCGTTCACGCCAGTGTGGATAAAAAATACCGCATGAAAAAAGAAGATTATTTGGATACCTAATTATTAAACAATGTTTTTCTTAGAAAAAGGGGCTAAAATTTAGCCCGCCAATCTTTTTAATGCAACTTATATTAGTGAACTTTGCCATAAACATAAAATAAATGTTTTGGTGGTTGTGGTGGGGGGGGGGGGGTGAGTTTTAAAAAAATGTCAATACAAACCTGATAATATAACTATAGTTGGTATATGGATTATCTAGCACAGCACTCCTATCTAGAGAAGATGATAGATCTAGGGGCAGGGGACGGAGCTCCTACAATGTCTATGTTTCATAGGAAACCTTTATAGATATAAATACTCTGGTAGGATTAGCTAATCAGTAACAAATACCTAGGATCCATCCCATTTTAATCCAGATCCGTCATGCGCAAAAGTGGATTCTGATCCAGCTCATTAATTTTTCTGAAACATCGTTTTGTTTGCTGATTGTTAGAAATCTCACTCGACATTAAAATGAGAGGGTTGTGCTAACGATCTTTCAAAGTTCTTGGAATTTTTGCTTTAAATAAAGTTAGATAAACTTGTATTTATTTATATATATATTTATTTTCATATTTATATTCTGATTTTACGAACAATCAAAGGCAGTTGATTTGAAGCCATGCCAAGATATTAAAACTTAAAGTATTGTTCGGAGTTGATCCATATTGAATAAATGTAGATTTTCATTGTATTTTATATCCATGGTTTCAAATAGTTTCACCAGTGTTTATGCAACTGAAGCTTCAGCTCCAATGAGAAAAATTCTTAAATCCAACGGAATCCAGGAAAGCGTCTTTACTTAAATACATTTAAAAAGAATGAGACTAGATTAAATGAATAGCTAAAAGTAGTTGAACTTTGTAAATATAGTTGAGCCACTTCTCTCTTGCGCCGGATCAAGTTTATATGACGGTGTATCGAACTAAAAATAGTACAGTATTGCAGCAAGTACAAAACCCGGGATTTATTTTTTTTTCATTCATTGCATCCAATTTTTTACTTATATTTATGAGAACGAAAAAATGTTTAATCAAACTCTAAATTATTTTTTTTCATAAAAAGGCTGTCGATTTTGTGACCCTTGCTCTAAAAATTCACATGGGAACTCTGGAACGCTCAGAAACTCTCCTGGAACGCTGAGAGTAGATCCGTAAACTGCTTCTGCTGAACAAAAACCAGTATCCTCTTTAGGAACAGTACGAAGTCCCAGAAGAACCAGAGGCAGATGTTGGAACCAGTTTGAACCAGCTGCTCGAGCCCTGAGAGCAACTTTCAAGCTTCTATGAAAACGTTCGATCATTCCATTAGCCTGGGGATGATAAGAAGTTGTTCTGGACACCGTGATTCCTAGTTCTCTGCAAAAAAAGTGAATCTAAAAATGGCGACTTTTTATATATCACATGAGTTTAGATCAGGTAGATGCTTGCAGACATTATGGCGGAGAGTACGACGACTTGTCCGCCACAACGGTTCCCTGTGTTTGGCCAAAATGGCTGCATATATTCTTTTTTTATCTAAAAATTTATAATGTTACATTGTGGTTTCTCTGTAAAAGTGAGATGCGGAATTATGCAACAAAGACAAGGAGAGAAATTGACACAAATTATCTCTTCAAGACTACATCTTCCTCATTGTTATTTAGATTACGGTGTCGAAAAGAATCAGACTTGTATCTTTACAAATGAAGGTTTTGAAATAAGGTCGACAGTCTTCTTAATTGCTTGACCAGTAGATGTATATCATGATGCTTAAAGGTGTTGGAGGTAGAACACTGGGCTGAACAAGGTCCATTCGATCTTATCAGGGACATATATATAAATTAAATTCTAAAATGTTAAAATATTAGTAAATCACATACTTATATATGATCATTTAACTCTGACTATGTGTCTAGTTCTTTAATCTATATATTGTTATCAAGCATCTGTATTTTTGTCTAAATGACGTATTTGTAAATGTGTCTAGTTGTCTAAATCTATTGGATAGAGCAGATAATCCTGAAACTATTCTTCAAGCTATTAAAGCATCCCTCAAACCTCAAGGAATTCTATTAATTTACTAAATTAAGTTATAGTGGAATATTATACACCATTAATTGATTTATTGATTTATATTTTTTGATTCGAAAGCTAGGTTGAATACTGTTCTAGTTCTTACTTACAGTTTGATAAGATAAGGTTTACTAATTACTACTGATACTACTAGATATGTTTTAGTTTGATAAGCTAGATATACGCTGATAGCTCTAGTTAACAGTTAGATCAAACACCATTTTTTTGTTTCATAAGCGAGGTTACTACTGATAGCTCTAGTTCTTATTAATAGTTAAGTTAGGTTTACTACTGATAGCTCTAGTTCTTATTGATAGCTCGATAAGCTAGGTTTACTGCTGATAGCTCTAGTTCTTATTAATAGTTTGATAAGCTAATTTTACTGCTGATAGCTCTAGTTCTTATTAATAGTTTGATAAGTTAGGTTTATTATTGATAGCTCTAGTTCTTATTAATAGTTTAATAAGTTAGTTTTACTACTGATAGCTCTAGTTCTTATTAATAGTTTGATAAGTTAGGTTTACTACTGATAGCTCTAGTTCTTATTAATAGTTTGATAAGTTAGGTTTACTACTGATGGCTCTAGTTCTTATTAATAGTTTGATAAGCTAGGTTTATTACTGATAGCTCTAGTTCTTATTAATAGTATGGTAAGCTAGGTTTATTACTGATAGCTCTAGTTCTTATTAATAGTTTGATAAGTTAGGTTTACTACTGATAGCTCTAGTTCTTATTAATAGTATGATAAGCTAGGTTTACTACTGATAGCTCTAGTTCTTATTAATAGTTTGATAAGCTAGGTTTACTACTGATAGCTCTAGTGCTTCCATTCCGTCCTTATGTTGAGTTGAATGTAAAGGAGAAGAATAAACCAAGCCAGCTACTAGATATACATGGAGATACGACAGAGCAACAAATAGGGATACAACAATTAACCATTAAACTGATCTTATTAGATTTTCTTCCTTTTTATTTATTTTTTTTTTCGATGTTTGTTATCTTATTTTGATGAATGTGTTGTTTTTATAGTATCAGCTGTTGAAGTGCTAAGAAGAGCAGGGTTTGATTTGGTTCGGTGGTCTAGGGTTCCATACTTGTGTGAGGGAGATCTAAACCAACCAATTTATCATCTTACAGACTTTATACTTGTTCTTAAACATCAAGATCAATAGTTAGTTATATTGGAGTTTTGATCTCCAGACTCCAGAATTTCTATCACAGTAGTCCAGTATTCTGTCCCATAACCCAGAATTCCGGGGTCAGAAATTGGGTCCCGTAGCCCAGAATTCTGGTCCAACAGATTTTTTTTCACAGTAGTCCAGTATTCTGTATTTCTGTTCCCATAATGAACTTGATTGACGATATTTAGTCCCCCTTGATTGTATTAGTTAATTGTTGCTTGTTAGACTGTTAATTAATGTTAATTAATTTCAATTTTTGTCCGACACTTGACATGTTTACTTGAAAAAGTTGCGATATGAATTTAGTTAATGATTTTATTTTTTAATGCTTTCAGAGATTGGAGTTGGGTTAGCAGGGTTCGGAGTATCCTTCCTTCTTCTTGGAGTTATTCTGCTCTTTGACAAGGGATTACTAGCAATAGGAAATGTAAGATTTAAACTTTTAAAAATTCAAACTTTTAGAAGTATCTTTTTTAGGTGATAATGTACGCTTTTTCGGTGAAATAATAAAATAACAATTTTTTTTTGTCAATGTTATTTTAAAATTTCCCCAAATTACATCTCCTCCTGAGAAACCCCCTGGCTTCTTTTTCTATATACTTTGCTTGTTTGTCTGTCTGTTTGTCTGTCCGTTTAATCCAATAAGTTTAATTATTTATTAATTCTTAATATCTTGAAACCTATGCACAATAAAGTACATACATATTTTAGGTTTTATTTTTATCTGGTCTGGCCTGCGTTATAGGACTAGAAAGAACGTTTAGGTAAATAAAAAATGAATAGAAATCCTCAATGGGCCTAAAATGGATTGTGAGAAGTAGATAAATTATGTAGATTGTAGATTGTACTGAACCAATTCTCTTTATCTTGAACCGGCGCAAATGAGAAGTGGTTGAATTTAGCTCACGTAGTTCGATTACTTCTAGCTATTACATTTGGTCCCTGGTCATTCTTAACAATATTATTTAATCTATTTTATATCTAAAATTTTCGTATCTCAATTTTTCTGTTTTCTTTTTTAACATTGTTTTTATTTCTAGATTTTTTTTCCAATGGCACAAAGCGAAAGGTAGCAGTGCGTTCTTCGGAGGAATATTTATAGTATTGTTCGGGTATCCTCTCATTGGGATGCTGGTGGAGCTCTACGGTTTCGTAGTCCTCTTCAGGTTAGACCTTGTCATAGGCGCAACACAAGGGGCAGATGAGGGATGGGGATAACGATTTTAAAAGTTCCCTTTTCTTCAACTTTGTTTCCAAAACTTAATTAAGCTATATTATTAGGACTAAAATATATAAGCAATCTTGTATGTATTTTGTTGTTATGAAGCAAAATATTTTACCTGTATCAACTATTAAGTGTAAAATGGTCTGTGTACATTACACAATTACATTACACAATTGCTGTGTTTTATGTTTATTATTCCACAGTTTTTTGGGTCTCGCTGAGAAAAATTGTAGAGAAAATAAATTGATCTTTTTTAAAAATTATTAAGACGTCGTTTGTTTGATCATTACAATTCAATTTGTTTTAACTTTTTTATAATTTAAACAATGTTTTTGCTTTTCTGATTTATTTGATTGTTGTTTCTAAAAATAATGATATCAACTTTATTTTAGTGGTTTTTTCCCTGTGGCTATCAACTTCCTACGGCGGGTTCCTGTTCTAGGAACAATACTCAACATGCCGGGGATAGGATCGGTTAGTATTAATAATATAAATAAAAAATTGGACGTGAAAAGGAAAATGTTTTCATCCTTATTGATACTTTTTCACTAAAGTAAATTAATTTTCCCCTAATTAAAACAACAAAAATCTTTAAAAAATTGCCACTCCTAGAGTTTTTGCCAATGGATTAAAATTTTAAAAGTTTCATCTCTGGAAATCATTCATCAACTGGTTTAATTTAAATAAACAAATAAGATAAATGAATAAGTAATTAGTATCTTTAAATATTATTATCATACTTAATTATTACTTATGTATTATCGTTGAAAACAAACTAGTTTTTTAGAAGTCTGGGTATTTCCCCAAACATTAAGTTTTTATCAAAACCGTTTATTTTTAATTTTATTCTATTTTTGCCTTTTTTTCAGTATTTGGACAGTTTTGCTGGAGATCAGTACAAGCAGATGATCTAAGAATCCAGTAGATCAATGATTGGTGATCATCCAGTATGGATCATTTATTTGACAGCTGGGTGAAATGATTTATTGATCTGAACATTATCAAGTATAAACAATCAAATCCAATAATCTGAAGGCTGAGGCTATGTGAAACCTACTAAGATAACTCATTCAACTTGTGCCAGTGAAAAAGAAATCCAAACACGTGTTTTTAAATTGGATTTATCATGTGTGTTGTCTCATTATTTTATGCCAGGTTAAACTCAACCAATGTAGTTCTTAAACAATGTCAGCATTAGTAGGTTTAGCAAATATTTAAATTCAAATTATTTATATTTCAGGTAAACCTGTTTTGTAATTTTAACATATTTTATTGCAGAGAAAATGCGTCAACTCAAGGGAGGAAAAACTAAAGGTATTAAATAAATTTTGCTGTTAGATAAAGGTGGTGATGAGTTCAAGCCCCCCCCCCCTTATAAGAAATTGTTGCATTAAGCTTTAATCTAAGTGAAAGTTGGAATTTTTCATGATTTTGGATTTGAATCATCAATTAGCAATCTTTGGCACGATTTAGTGACTTCTTAGTCCCGGGTATTTTTTATTTATTTTAGGGTTTTGACTTTTGGGACCTAAGTTTATATTTCCTAATGCTCCTTACACAAAAATAGAGAAAAAAAAAACTTTTTTCATTGAATAGAAGGGTTTCAACCCCCAAATTTTCTTATCACTGCTAATTCTTAAAACATGAAAGAATTAAAGATATAATATAATGAACTTCATGATGAAAATTAATCCGCCAAATTTGATAAAAAGTAATTGAAACATTATTGAGATATAAAAAAGTAATTTTAAACAAAATACAATTTTGTAGAAAATGCTAGGGAGAAAAGGGAAAGGAAGAAGGAGTTTATTGAGATGAAGGATAAGGCGTTCTCAATAGGTGATAATTAAAAAAAAAACGTTACATTAATTATTATTTTCTATCTTTGTCAATTTTTAATATGTTATAGGTCATAGATTTTTCGCTCATTCCTGTTAAATTGTCCGATTTACGAACTGTTTATTATTAAAATGTTCAAATACCTAGTTTTATTTGATGTATTTTTTATTATTATATTTTAGCACTCCCTGTGCTTGGCGCTGCTTTTGCACTGGTGGTCATCTTAGTGTTCATGGCAACTAGGTAAACTGTATAATGTACATTGTATTGTTTAGGGTACACTTTAAAATAATTTTAAAAAGTGTTCTCCAAAAACATTGCCCTCAAATCATTTTCCACTTGTAACTCTTGAATAACTTTTCATGCATTAATTTTTAATTTACTAAATCATTTTCTCATTGAGTAAATTGATGGAATTTCAAGCTTAATTGACGACTTAGTTCTCTATAAATAAAACGCAAAATTTCATGTTTTTATTTTAGGCCTAAACAGATGATTGATGTTTAACCTGCCTCTACTATCCTTGGATGAATTTGTTATCAGTTTTCGTTTGGTTGTGAACCACCTATATTTATTCAGTGTGTGTAATATTAATGGTATTTGATTTTTGTGATTTTTTTGTTGTACCATTTCAAGTTTGTTTTTCAATCCATAATTAATATTTTAATAGATTCAGTCCACAAATTTGTTAGTCTCTAGCACAGATTGCATAGATACAATGGAAGAAATTTACCCAAGGGTGTAGTGTAGAACGTAAAATCAGTGAATCTGCAAATTATAGATCCCTGACGCGGTTCCACAAAAATACGAACTCACGGATACGAATGCATTTTATCTTTTCTCTAAATCGTTATTTCGATCAATCTAAAACTTCCTCATTTACCCCCCCCCCCCCAAAAAAAAAAAAATTTACTAGAAATTAGAAAACCTTAAATAAGTTTGTCCTGGAAAACAATTAATATTAAAACGGTGTGACCCCATTCACGACTTCATCTATTTTATTTGGTTTCATAGATAACTGTGATGATAAGGTCGCTATGTACATTTTATATTACTTGCCTACTACAAACTCCGTAATATCTGTGTAATCTGTATTGTACAGCCCCAAAGTGCCTTGCCAACTTCCCTTAAAACCTGATTTGTACACAGTGTTGATTTATGACAAAATATTTATAAAATTTAATTTGTTACATTTGATAATTTTATATGGGAAATACATAATTCTACTTCGCAATTATTCATCACATTTTACTTTTATGTATTTGTCGTTGTGGACCTAATCAATACTGGACAGGTTTGAATAATGTTAAATGTTTACATAACTTATAATGGTAAATTTCAAGGTTTATGAAGTGTAAATTGTACCGTTTTTATGTTACACAACTCAAAATTGTGATTATAGAGCAACATTTTAACGTAGAGAATTCGAGACCGTTTTTATTTTATCGAATTTGGAAATGGTTGATTAAAAAGTCTTTCTTCTATAAATATAAAGTTTGTCTGTCCGATCATAATTCACGAACCTCTTGACCGATTTGCCTCACATTTTAATTGGGAGAACCACGGGAATGTTTGATTCTAAAATCGTAATTTACGACCAAGCGCGGGTAAACGGCGATAGTAACTATGAGTACCCTGGGAAACTCTGGGTTCTCAAGCTAGTACATCATAATAAAGCTCTTATTTTACTTAAAAATTACATCAATTCACTTTAAATTTGGGTATTAAAAACGATGGAGTTTATCGTTTTGTCATAAGGGTCAAACTTTTTTTGAGCGTCTGATACACTTTTCATTTTGAAGTAAATTTAAGTTTTAGAATGCCCTAGGATTTAAATTTTAACTAAAAAATGTTTACACACAAAACTTTCTTTAAATGCAAGGATCTGAAGGCTGAGTTTAGCCTAGAATATCTTTAAATGCAAGGATCTGAAGGCTGAGTTTAGCCTAGAATATCTTTAAATGCAAGAATCTGAAGGCTGAGTTTTGTCTAGAATATCTTTTAAAAAAATCAAGCAAAGGATGAAACAGTTAAGTCGAGAATGACAGAAACCCAGGAATATTAAAAAAGTAAATTTCTTTTAGTCGTCAATGAAATGCCTTTTTGTCATTCATTAAGTCTGTTTTTAGTTAGGCACGTAAGGAGGTTAGTCTCTTTTGAAGAACGTCGATATTGAAAAAATAATGATTAATTTTATGTACGTATTATTTAATTGCACATAAAAAATCTAATTGCAAAATGATTGGCGAAGGATGAATGAAGTTATTACACATGGAAGTGCTGGAGCAGAAATGTTATCAATATCACAGAAAAGCGAAGAATGATACAATAAGAAATGGCGCAACTGTTGTATTTCGTACAAAAAAGGCGGCAAAATTTGTGTATCCAAAATGTTTAAATGATGAATTTAATAAAGATTTTGAATTGCGAAACTCATTGAAACAATAAAGTTATGCAATATTTTCAATTACAATTGGTTTTGTCAATTAAAATTAAGTAAGTATAAATCTTATTAACCAGACCATATCCGTATGAAGTACATACAAGGTAAATCGTTCGCTAAAATGCTCAATTTCAATTAACACTCTACATAAAAAATTGTGTGATGCCGTATTTAAAAAAAATTGCTTTTAATTTCATGTTTTGTTTCTAATCAAGCTGTATAATGTTTAATAATAATGTTTGATAAAAGTCTACAGCCCTGATCATAATCCAGTCAAAGCTTGAGCGCAGATAAAAAAAATTATAAACTTACGATTACAAAAAAAATGTTGACAAACATTTTCAGACTTCGTGTTAATTAAATGGAGACAATTAAAAAATAAAATATTTTTGTTGACAGTTCCGTTGGTCCAGTTGGTCTCAGAATCCAATTTTGTTGAAGTATCGTAAATGGAATAGTTGAAATTATACTTATTCTGTTGTCAAATCATAACTTTTGGTGAATAGTGACAAAGTTTGATGTGTATTAAAGTAAGGAGAGATAATGCAATACGTTAATATTGGTATATTTCGGATGGAGGTTACATCACAATTAATTATCCATATTGTTTTCTAATACATAAATAAATATATAATAATCTATATTTTACAATTCTGTTTTGAAAAAAGTACAATTTTAATCTATGTCACAAAGCTCTTCATAAGCTAAATAAATTATAAGTTTTTTGTTTTACTTCGATTTTTAAAATTCCACGGACAACGCTTGGCACTTCAGCTAGTTTGTAATAAAAAGAAAGATTACAAAACAACGGTGCAATGAATACAGTAAATTAAATACAAATAAAAAACAAAAAATTGTCTTTTACTACAGGGTGTCCCAAAAAACATGGGAATTCAGTGACGAATTCGATATCGTCTTTGTTATGAATTAGCATTGTAATACCTAATTTCAAAAGACATAATAGTATCATGTCTGCTAGAGTTTATTTAATGAAAAGGGTAAAAGACTGAAAAGATGTGTCTATAATGTCTCCGCAAGAAAATTCGTCACTGAATTCCCATGTTTTTTGGGACACCCTGTACCTCCAAACTCAAGCCAAGCCAAACATTAGGATGAATGTGCATACTAGATAGATTTTTCATTCGGACTTCTGTCTTGCTGGTCTCAGTGCACTGAACAGCAAACTATTTATTTTATTTTCTTCACTCTTGAGTTCAAGATTTGATAAGTGTGAAAGCTCTAAGTTATAGAAGGGGCTACGCCCCCCCCTTTACAGGTCTAGGAGGGGGCACTGCCCCCTGTATACGCCCTTGACTCATATTTATATATATTTAGTTAGGTATAGCTGGAAAAAATAAATTATTTTTTTTTAATTCCACGGGCAACGCCGGTAATTAAGTCTAAAGAGTGATAAGTATAAATATTTAATAACTTAATTCTTTAATATTTGTGAATTCAACTCATTTTTATGCTTATTCTGTCTGTGATTTTTTAAATAATAGGTTCTTGTTGCAACATAATTGCAAATATCGCATGGACATCCCTCCCCATGTTTTTTTTTCTTGTGTTTCTGCAGGTTGCTTTTTCCAGATGTTGAATATTCGCATTCATCACAGTAAAGCAGTGTTCCAAGATGTCTACTTTCTTTGTGTCTGTTCAAACTACTCAGAAAGGGTGAAACATATGTACATTGATCAAATGAATAAGTACTCCCTCATGTTTGCTCTCCTTATGAATCTTAAGGTACCCCATACCTGTTGCTTTATATTCACATTGATTGCACTTGAAGCGTATACCGATATGCTGGCTTTCTATATGCGTCTTTAGATTAGTCACTCGTTTAGCCACGTAACTGCATTTATCACAATGAAACGTGCGCTCTTCAAGCCCACAGTCCATCTTCCCGGTAAACCCTGAAAATACAATTTAATGTTCAAAACTTATTTGTTTTCGTAATAAAAATAATTAATTATGGTAAAAAAATTGAATATTAGTTTATTATGCTTTGCAAATAAAACTAAGTGGCAGGTTACCCTTATTTTCATTTGCGAAATTTAATTTCTTCACTCCCTTCATACTTTGAAAAACGTTTGTTTTTTAATTGAAAATTGGAAAAAATCAGTTTCCAACTTTACTGTCTAGTTATTATAACAAAAGAGAATATTATGTATAGAGAGGTTTTGTTTTCGATAAATTTTGACATTGAGACGTCTTCCAGGATACTTGCCTGTGTCCATACCCCCACTTCAGCAGATAGGACTATTTCCGGTTTAAATCATACATCCGCACTCGCGTCAGCTTGATCAAGTTCCGGTTCAACTTTTATTTCCCAATTCTCGTCTTTTTAATCCATTTCCGGTTCAAATCTCAATCCCCCACTCGCATTAGCTAGATCAAGTTCCGGTTAAATTTTTTTATCCTCATTCTCATCTGCTAAATCCATTTATATATCCTTATTTTCGTTAGCTAAATTCATTTCTGGTTTTCAACTTATATTGCCTCATCCGCATCTGCTAAATTCATTTCCGGTTTAACTTTTATATCCCTAACCCCATCTGCTAAATCCATTTCCCGGTTTATCTTTTATATCCTCATTCTCATCTGCTAAATCCATTTTCGGTGCATTTATATATCCTTATTTTCTTTAGCTAAATCCATTTCCGGTTCAACTTATATTGCCTCATCTTCATCTGCTAAATTCATTTCCGGTTTAACTTTTATATCCCTAATCTCATCTGCTATATTCATTTCGGGTATATCTTTTAAATCCTCTTTCTCATCTGCTAACTCCAATTCCAAATCATTTTTTATATCCTTATTCTCGCTAGCTACTTCTATTTCCGGTTCAACTTTTAATTCCTCACTCTCATCTGCTGAACCTACTCAAGGTTTATCGTCAAAGCATCGATTTTTTTCAGCTGAAATCCGGTTTCAAATTATTCTTGTCAGCTGAACACGGAAAAGAATTTAACATCTTTTTGCTCCTAGAAACCTAATTCAGTTTTTCATTAATTTATTCCATCAAACCTCACTTATGGTATCATTTTATCTATTCATCTGAAAAGAAATTTGAAACTCGGGTTAATATCAACAATTTTTCAATAAATACTTCCATTAATTCACAATTCACACTACGCTTTGAACATAAGAAATAGTTCACATTAAAAACATTTTTTTTTTTATTCATAAACACTATTTGACTAAACCAAGTATCACAAAGTAAAAATACAAAAATTAAATAACAAAAGTAAAAAATGTCCATAGCATTTTCAGCACTATTCTTTCTTATTTTAAGTCTTAAATGGCATCGTTTTCTTTGGCTTTGATTTTTAAAGTGATAGTAGAACTTTAGTTCAGGAAATGATAGTCTACAATATTCAAAATTTTAGAATACATCGAATATAAAATGGCCGACACTAGTCTAGTATAAACCGGTTTTCTTCATGATTCTCAGGAAATCGTCTTCATTCACTTCACCGTCTCCGTCTCTATCTCCTTCTTCTATCATTTCCTAGGAACATTTGAATTTTTACTTTTTTAAAGGAATTGTTAACGTAAACGTTTAATCAAGAACCCTTAAACCCCTTTAAATTGAACTGACATACAATATCTACGACAGTCTTTAAGTCTTGAATAAAACAAATCGTAGCAATTTTCTTGCTCGATTACGCTGTAGAAACTCACACTGGATCATAAACTAGGATAATGGTTGCTAAATGCTGATATTGTTGAAGTTTTTTTTAAAATATTTTAATAAAAAATCATTAATTACATCAAACAACTGAGATTAAAATGAAAAACTTTTTTAATGCAAATTAGAAAAAATCTATATTATTTACCTGCAGTTCTTCATCTGTTAGATTCTCTCCTAAACAAATATTCAATCTTAAACTTATAAAATATCAAATTAAAGGCCAGAGAAGGGGTTGGTAGTGAGCACATCATCTTATATATCTTATTAAACTAGAATGGGAAAAGTTAGCTAAAATCGGCTAAAATTGATTTACATAAGGTTAGCAATGATTCAAAAAGGTTAATAAAGGACAGTTTGTAAATTAAAAGTCAAGGTTCGCCACATATAGAATTGCATTGATCGTTGGATAACTCAGCGAATATTTAATTGGATAAAAATTTAATTGACCAATGACCATTCCGGAAAAATAACAAAGGGACAAGTGGTTGATTGCAAGATTATGCATAATTTTGTTTGCCAAACTTAAATGAAATGATAATAATGATGAAAATGATCCAACTGTTGCTTGTGATTGGTAGGCTCAGGGTGGCCAAAACTTTTTTGAACCCATCCGTACAAAAATCCGTACATTTTCAGAAGAAATCCGTACAATCCGTACAATTTTCGAAAAACAATCCGTACAATCCGTACAATTTTTTTTTTAAAAAATTATCCAAATTAATATTTTATTAAGGTTG
>NW_019396393.1:34723-53867 GCF_000591075.1 Eurytemora carolleeae
GGGGGGGCACAATTTGCGCGCATAAGCGCGCAAAAAAAATTTTTTGGTCCCCCCCCGTGCAATTTGAAAACAAATCCGTACAATCCGTACAATCCGTACAATTTTAGGGTTAAAAAAAATCAATCCGTACAATCCGTACAATCCGTACATTTTGGCCACCCTGTAGGCTCAATAAAAATGTCTAGAATATGCTATATCACAAGTTGTATAATTTGACCAAAAATATTAAAGATTGTTAAAATTGTAATTTCCTAGTTCTGTTGCGACCCTTTTCAGATTACTGAAAGTTATCTTCCCTGTTTCATCATCATCAAACAGTTTAAAAGCCTGAAAACAAACAAAATAATATATTTTCTGCAAATCATATTATATTACAAAGATTTGTGTACAAAATAAAAATGGAAGGAGAAGTTCTGCACAAGACTTTTACATCCCCTTCACCCCTTCCCTTCAACCCCTTCCTCTCAACCCCTTCCCCTCAACCCCTTTCCCTAACACTGATACTGATACACTGATACTGATACACTGATACTGACACACTGACACACTGACACACTGACACACTGACACACTGACACACTGACACACTGACACACTGACACACTGACACACTGACACACTGACACACTGATACACTGATACACTGATACACTGATACACTGATACACTGATACACTGATACACTGATACACTGATACACTGATACACTGATACTGACACTGACACTGACACTGACACTGACACTGATACTGATACTGATAATGGTTATGATAATATTGGGTATTGATAAAAATAACAATAATAACAATTTGTAATGCCAGACAGAATGATTATATATAAAGAAAATATTAATATTAACCTGTCTGTATCCACATCCTTTAGCATTTTCTTGATTTCTTCTTTCCTTGGTTCAAACCCCAGTGCTCTCATGGCAACCTGGATACAGTCAGATATTTTAACTAAGAGTAGAAAAGTTTTATATCATTAATCTTACATTTTCAATATTGTTAGAATGAAATCGAATTCATTTGAGCGATTTTAAAATCTAATTCTTTAAATATATATAGTCGTTTTCTAGCTCGCCTGTTGATCTAGATATAGGCGACTCTAAAAGGGATATCCAATATTCATAGATGAAGGGTCAAGGAATACAGTTGGGAAATATTTAATGGTAATTGCTTTATTGTGATATTTGAAACGGAATGAAAATTCGACACTTCGTCTATAAATTCTTTCAGTTGTTTTAATATTTTACCTTTAGATCTTTTGTATCTATAAAACCTGAACCCTGGGTGTCAAATAACGCAAATGCTTCCTGTTCAATACAATATCTCTAGTCATATTAATGATATAACATTTAGTAATAGTTTACATTGGTCGAAAACTGGGAAAATACGAAAAATTACCACCCAACCACTAAACATCTTTTTAAACGAGTTTATAACTTTCATTACCCTTATCCACATACTTAGAACAAAGTTAATAACCAGGAGCATTTTCAGGACTTTTGCGAGGGGAGGGTTCTTTCTATCAGGAACATCCGTAGGATATCAGGGACACCAGGGGGTATTGTCAATAACTCCCCACCCCCCAAAAAAATGAAAAAATAAACTGAGAATAGTTTTCCTTGATGTCAGATTTCTGCTCCTCAGTCAGGTCTGCCTTTAATTTGGTCATACTTTAATTTTATTATTTGGAAACAGAAGACAATTATTATCATTATTCTTCGAAAGGTGAAAGGTTCTTCTCCCAATAAAATGTTTCAATGGGATTTTCCAAGTAACAAGTAGACAACTTCTCATTAAAATTAATTTTACCAATAACACTTTCCCAGATCCAACGGTCGGACCCCTAGTTTATCCTAGCCGCAGCATTTAGCTAAGAAAATGTCTAGACCATGGTTATTCCCAAAAAAATTTAGGTCAGGCTTTTAGGACCTATAGGAGACATGCAAATTTCAATTTACAAATTCGAGTGAGGAGTTGCGAATATTTTAGAACATTTTGTAAGTTTTAAAAGAAATAAATAACAATGAAAACCTGCCAATTTTTTATTTTTATTGATGTAGAAACATCCTGAATTGCAAATTTTTCCCTACAATTGACCTGGTAATTATAACCTGTTAGTCCCTGATCTGAACCTAATCCATCATTATCATTATGTTTCCTCCTTTTACCAGGAACAAGCATTCATTTGGAAAAAGCTGGCATCGAAAGATGTTCATTTGGGAAAATGTCAATAAAAAATGTGCGTCTTTTTTCAAAGCATTTTTCAAATTGTGAAAATGCTTTTGGAAAGTACCTAAAACCGTAGAACCCAAAGTTTGTATAACTCGTGTCACGGGCAGCCGAAGTACATTTAAATTTCTGAGCCGGGTCAACCTTTCCGGTCCCAGTTTGTACTGTATCGCCCGGTCATTGGGTAAAGAAAGAAGACACTTAATAGGACTAGTTGGTGCAACAAGCTTGACGGGGTCAGACATTAGGTTGAACTTACTTTTACTAAAGGGTCAGGGGTGCGTGGTGTGACACATACAGAAGTTAAAGGAATTTACCCTTTCAAATAAGTTTCTCACCCTCTTCTCACAAAAAATTAAAATTAAAATTAAAATTTAAGTACCAAATATTCATTGCTCAGAACATTTTAAACAAACATTTATTTGTGACGTTTTTTTACATGATTTAACTTCCAAGTCAAGTTGTTAACGTATTATGTTCCACCATATACAACCTTAATCCAGTTTCTCGCTTTTTTAATTCAAATTTATTTTGTTTTTAAAGAACGATAACTTTGTTTAAACTTCCTAGATTCATTTCTGAACAGGGGCGTACGAGGGCTTTTGTTTAGGGGGGGGGGGCACAATGTGCGCGCGTAAGCGCGCAAAAAAAATTTTTTGGTCCCCCCCCTTGGCAACATTGGTCCCCCCCCTTAAAAAACCCCTTTTTTGAAAAAATATTAATACCTTTTTTAATTTTTTTTTGCCCCCCCCCTCTCCCACCTGAGGGGGGGGGGAGGGATAATTGAATTCAAAACTTAAAACGTGTAAAATCAAAACTAAAATTTAAAATTTAATATTTAATGTGACTGCTGATTTGTTAATTTTACGTACAGTGTCAAGTGTACAGCATCGATAAATCAAAGGTTAACGTAGCGAAATAGAAAGTATAACTAATATATCCACTGTGTGGTGGGTTGTGTTAACTAGTCAGGATTAATTATTGATTAAACAAAACAATCAATAAATTCAGGGAACATATGTTCCAAAACTAACACTTGCCCATTTCTAACACCGAGTGTTAGAAATGGCCACAAATTGAAAGACTATGTTTTTGGGATCCCGGCCCATGTCCATTGTCCAGAGTCAAAAGTCAATAGTAAAAACCAGTGCTTAGGGTCCATTTGATTTTGATGCGGATCCGGATCCTGGATCCGCACTGAAAAAAAGGATCCAGATCCAGTCATTTCTTTGAGATTTACTAAATCTTGTTTAACAAAAATAAATTTGTTTTCCTATTTTTTCGCTTATTTTAATCCTAAAACTTGTTTCAGGGATATGTTCGAAAATGAAATCAAGAATCATCAAAAACTAATTCTCACACCTTATTATTAGTTTAAAATTGACATTTATGTATAGTTTTAGCCTTTATTTATTATAAATTTATCAGTGTTTCGGATCCGTATCATTTTGATGCGGATCCGGATCCGGATCCGCGGATCCGCATCCGTGATGATGGATCCGGATCCTGACTCTGATACGGATCCGGATCCGAGATAACTTTTGATTCTGTGAATCGGATTTTCCGTATTTTCCCTTTTTCCTATTTTCCTATTTTCCCTGAGTAATCCTAAAGTTAAAAATGTCGTCATTACTATTATATAAATGTAAACATTAAATTATTAAAGATAATTTTGAAAAATTTTCGTCATGTATATAATACATTTACGAACCATTTTGATTTATTTATTCCATGGTTTTGGTTAATTTTTGGCGCTACCCGGATCCATATCAACGTTTCCTGATACGGATCCGGATCCGACCAAATGATACGGATCCGACCAAATGATACGGATCCGACCGGATCCGGATCCGAAACGCTGAAGTTTATGGTTAAATTTTGTTCTACTCGTCTTGGATTTAAAGATATATACCCTTAAAAAGATAACTTTGCAGATTTGGCCCATTTCTAACAATCAGTGATGCTAAAAATGGGCCAAGTGTTAGTTTTGGAACTAATATCCCCTGAAATTGTTCAAACAAATTTTTATTATTTAAATTTAATTTGTCCTTCTGTTAAAAAAAAGTTTACTTAACTTCAGAATCAATAAAATAAGTTATCAAAATATTGCTCTGTACATTAATTATCGGAATTAATCAATCAATCACTCAATCGATTTCGAATTTATCAAGAATTTCTTTCATCCGATTTAATAAACAACATTAAAAAAAAATCAAAATCTAAATTACTCTCAATAGTCAACATGAATAATACATTTAAATGTAATAATATTGATACTTATAGCAGTCAATATAAAACTGTATGAATTATGCCCCATCAAATTTTTAACAAAAAGTTTAATTTCCTTAGCTCCGTGTTTGAGGATTCTAGTGAACTCTACGTAGTCAAACATTCCATTCTACACAGTTTAATTGTGAATAATAGAGAAAAAAAATCACAAATTTAGACAAATAGGGAANCCCTACTTTAATAACTGATCCAGCTAGTGCTGATAAAGGTTATTAGATATTTGGTTAACCACTTCAGAACTCTATTATTTTCTTTTCCTTGATTGGGGCCTCACGATACATCTCATCCACATCTTCATCAGTAAACCTAGAATATAAGTTTTCTATTTACATTTACATTATTTTCTACAGTGCAATGTTAACAGCACATTGTACACTGTATGAGCTAACCGAACTCCCCCCCCGCATAAATCTGTAGATGGAGACATGGAACAGGGGGGTTTTATGTACGACGTACCTATGTCCTTCAAAACAAAATAAGACTTTAAAAAAATGATAATTTTCCTGTTAAATTGAACGCATGATCGAAGTGAAACTACCCGTAAGTAATGAGCAAACTAAGAGATGAAACTACCCGTAAGTAATGAGCAAACTAAGAGTTCAAAGTTGAAACTAGAAGAAGAGCACCTGTCTCCTATAGTAGTTAGAAGCTCCCTCAGCCTATCCTCGTGCATCATCCCCTGGTTCTCCTCGTCGAAACATCCAAAAGCATTCTTAATAACCTCTTCAGGATCTGTTCCCTAGATACAGGGGTAGATAATTAGATATTAGGTACAAAAATAGACACATAAATAGAGAGATTGATGATGCATAGATAGAGGGATGAAGCAAACTTAGATGAATTAATAAATAGTGATGGATACAAAATCATTTAAAAACACAAACTTTGGTCGAGATAAAATTGGTAAAATAAGTATATTCATTTGTTTGTATGCTGTATGTTGTTTATTATTAGTGATGGCCGCGTTCAAAAAAATTATTTCGTTCGTTCTCAAAGTTATCGTTTATTTTCCGACTATTTCGTTCGTTTTCTCACTGAATCATTGCATTCAGTAAAATAGTTCGCTAAGGATTAATTAAGGATAGTTTTTTTCAAAATCCTTCGGAAAATTCGTTCGTTCAATAAAAAAATGATTGGTTTTTAATATCGTCTCAACGATCTAAGTCGTTCGTCCATAGTTTGTTTTATTTATGAACTACACCATCATTCACTGAACTCTAATTACTTTTAATTCTTTGAATTCTTAATAAGTTCTAATGCCAATTGTTAAAATGATTTATTTTAAATGTTTTTGGAATGCTCTGAAGGCGTTTTAACATGGGCGGAGAATTTCAGATTTAAAAAAAATGTAGATACGATATAAATAGATTTAAATATATAATATGTTAAAATCAACGAATATATTAAGAATTTAAGAATAGTATTGCGCAGAACTAACCTGCAATCTTTCTCCAAACATTGTCAGGAACATCGTGAAGTTAATTGGACCTACACAGTACATATTGCACAAAATATTCTTCATTTTGGTTTTATAATCTTTGTATTGTTTATAAAACTGTACGTTAAGGTTAAATTGGTTCAGCGTAAGGATCGAAACTTGTGGCAATTCTACAAGTTTGATTAAATTGATTACCAGACTGATCGATTTAATAATGAAATGATCATAGTCACCTGGAGCCTCGTTCATCATCTCTTCTAGATAATCATCAGTTGGATCCTAAATATTTCAATAATGTTCAAAAGTTTTAATTCCAAATTTCTAACAATTCTCATAAAAAAGTACATAAAAATAAAATATTGATGATTCAAAAAGTTAACACAAGATGTAATTGATTTTCACGATAACAAATATTTCCGAAGAAATAGAATACATTTTTGGCTGGATCTGTATCCATTTTCTGATTTATTTAGTTCCAAAATCCGCGGATTCGATTCATAATGATGTTATCCCCAACCTTGCCGAGAGAAGCAAGCATATCATGAAGATCTTCCTTGTCAATAAACCCATCTCGGTTGTGATCGATCATATTAAAAGCTTCCTAAAAAATAAAGGTATATCAATAAATATTTGTCAGTTGTTAGAAACCAGACACCCAAATTGATTGTTGTTAATAAAAGAATTCAATGTTACTTGAATTACGTGGACAGTCCCTTTAAGAAAATAATTTTTTTATTTTCTCCTTTAAGGCGGTCAAAACCGCACCATTTCCCGTTAAATAATAGTTCTAGTGACCTACAACCGTTTGCAATATTGTTTCAGGTGTTCCCACACAATAGTGCCCACTGCATAATATATATCGATCAGTTAGGCAACCAATCAAGCAACCAATCAAGCAACCAATCAAGCAACCAATCAAACAACAAATCAAACAACCAATCAAGCAACCAATCAAGCAACCAATCAAGAAACCAAGCAAGCAACAAATCAAGAAACCAAGCAAGCAACCAATCAAGAAACCAATCAAGCAACCAATCAAACAACAAATCAAGCAACCAAGCAAGCAATTAATCAAGCAACAAATAAAGCAACTACGTAACCAAGCAAGCAACCAACTACCCTACCAACCAATAAATAAAACAATATCCAAGAAATCAATCAATCGATCACTATTGTTTAAGAATAGAACCTTGAACTCCTGAATCTGGTCCTGGTTGAACATGGCGAACACATTGCTGGTGGCTCTCTGGGCACGCTTCTTAGTTGTTCCTCGACGGGTGGCGGTCTTTCGGGAGGACATTTTTATTCTGGAAAAAAGATAAAGTTTATATCATTCTGTTCTGAGCACACTGCGATTTAATGGTCTCACGCTCTCAAGCAAAAATCGTTGAGAATTTTGCCAATAACTTCTAAAAAACCACATCTAACAACAAGTGCTTTACAGTTCTAAAATGTACATGTAAAGGGCTACAGAAAAGCATAAGTGAGTTAGAGCGGTAAAATTTAAGCTTAGGGCGTTGCGACACTTCAAAGTCAGCCCTGTCTTAAAAATTGATGAGACTGTTTATAAGGAGGCTGTATCTATGTGAGCAGTTGACAAAAGACTGTTACATTTCCTTTATTGCATTTTTTTTAAAATTAATTTATAAATGAAGAATTTAAGAGAAAATAAAAATAAAAATAAAGTTTACAGAGAACTATTTAGCTGTAGAATTACAGGGCTCAGTGTTGAATAGACTTTCTAAGTGAAAACAAAGTTGATAAAGTTTGTTCATTTGTTGCAAAAAATCAACGATTGCTTAAAGAACTACACCGGCTTATTATCCAAACCTCACCTCCTTTTCTTAAATTCTAGGTTAAAATCTAAAAAAAAGATTGATTTCTATAGTTCAGGCAAAATGTGCCAAATATATATATTGTAGTTTAGTTAAATGCTGTAATATGAAACGATAAAGAAGTAAATTTTCTTATCAGCAATTTTTAGCAGAAATTATTATTCTTTTTCTATTTTAATAATATGTTTTAGTTTACTCAAAACTAGTCTAACAGGACGTTAAATAGGACGTTAAACGGGACGTTAAACAGGACGTTAAACAGGACGTTAAACGGGACGTTAAACGGGACGTTAAACGGGACGTTAAACAGGACGTTCAACAGGAAGTTCAACAGGACGTTAAAAGCGGGAGGTTAAACAGGACGTTAAACAGAACGCTTCACGCAAATCTTTCTGGAAAAAATCTTTGGTTTTAGTTTTTGATCTATCTGCAAGACTTTCTGAAAATTTTGAATTATATTAATAATAATTAAGATTTCCGAATAAACCCTAGACCCTATTTAATAAGTTTAAGATCGGAAAAAAACGTTAAAGTTAAATTTAAAAGCTTAATATATGGTAACATGCAGTGTTTCTTTTTGTTTCACATTGATTTATTTAAATGGTCGCTTTTATATCGTTGGTTTAATCAATCCAGACCATGTACGATATCATTTTTACTTCGAATTCAAACGTATAATAGGATGGGCGAAAATTATAAGCTATTTCTTTTAAAAAAGCGAAAGTTGGGAGATTACTTAAAACACTGTCCTAAATTATGATAACAGATTTGTGTTGTGTAAACAAAGATCATGAAAACTAATTCTAAAACTGATACTGCCTGCCCCTGCCTACTCCATGTGAAGACCCGGACACCCGAATACAAGCACGCATTCCTAAACTAACTGTAACCTGTTCTAGGCATCTCTATGAGTCACCGCAAGATCGCAGTTCTACCTTGAATAAAAACTTGATAAATTAAAATCAGAAAGTTTTGTTCATTCACTTGTCCTTCGCATTTGGGGTCTCATATTTTTTTAAATAAAAAAAAGGAAACAAAATTTCACTTGTATTTGCTCGGTCCTATAAAATTACAAAAATTATAAAAATTATAAAAATATAAAATTTTAACAAACAACCCCCCCCCCCTTNATAATGATTCTCTAAAAAAATAGTTTTCCATCCTAAACATATTTCAGATTTTGTAAAACCTTTTTCATTCTGGAAAATTTAGCAAATTTTAATTAGATCGACTAAATGTGCATTGTTAAGTCCATTGTGTTTGTGCATAATGCTGTGAATTGTATGGATAAAAATTAAATAAGTATACAATTTTCTGCCAGATTCCTCATAATTATAATATGTTTATTGTTTAAGCTTTTTTATTATTTTTTATTTTCAGAATAAAACATGTTTGAAATTTGTTATTCACTGAAGGAGCTATAGATTAGAATAACAGGAGAACAATATTTATTTTTAGCTACTGTGTCTTCATATGATTTTTATATAAATACAAAGCCTGAAAAATTTAATTTTTTTGCAATCAAACCCTTAAAAAAAGTACTCTTTTTAAAAAAAATTTTCGCGGAACGGGGGGGCTAGCCCCCCCGTTACCCCCCCTAATAACTTTCAGATTTCGCCCCCCCCTCAGAAAAGGCCTAGTTGCGCCACTGTCTGGAATACTTAAAATATTTGTTCAAAAGAACTAATTTTTTTCTGTAATTAATTAGTGCAGTTGAACGTTGGTGCAATTATGAACATTTCAAACAAGAAGTTTGTTCTAACTGACTAAAATGTTTTTTTTCTGTAAATATTTGTGCAATTGGACAGTGCAAATGAACATTTCCAAAAAAAAATTTAATCAAGCGGACTTGTATGTTTTTCTGTATTAGTGCAATTGAACATTAGTGCAAAGGAATATTTCCAACAAAAAATTTGTTCAAACGGACTATACTGATTTTTTTCTTAAATAATTATAATTATAAATGAAATTTAAAATTTTATTTCGATTGAACTTTTTTGTTCATTTGCACAATAAAGCTTATGTTCATTTAAAAACTAATTAGGGTAAATGTGCAAAATGATGAAATTTTAGATTTAATAGTTAATTGAACATTTTTTTGTTCATTTTCACAAAAATATGTTTATTTGTACAAATTAAGGTAAATGTGCAAAATGGTGAAGTTTAAGTATTTAATGAAATTTTAGATTTTTATAGTTGATTGAATATTTTTTTGTTCATTTGCACATAAATATGTTCATTTATCAAAACTTCGTTTTTGCCCACACTTATAGCTTTAGTACAATTGAACAACTTTTGTTTATTTCTGCTAAAATATGTTCATTAATTAAATGAGCCGAATTCCGCTAGAATTTAAAACAGGGTGTCGAAAATTGCGTTTTTTTTATTTTTTTTTAAATGCAAAAAGTGACAAATTTTGATAAAAAATAACAGAGGAAAAGAAAAGAGAATATTTTATTTATATTATTATCTAACACATTGATAAAAAAATTTCAAAAATTTGATAATTTTTTTTTTTGACAAATCACATTTTTTTTTGCATTTTCCTCGCTAATATGTATGGTGGCCGGTTCTAATTTGAAAATAATATGTTATATAATTACCTAGGAGCATGATATGAAGTCAGCTTACCGATATCTCTTTCCGGAGAATTGGAACCTCTGAAAAGTGGCCTCCGTCGGCTTCATTTTTTTATTTCCTGCCTCGTTGGACATAAATAGACCATTTTTTTAAATTATACTTCCAATGGTCCATAAAATGCATGAAAAAATTATTTAAGTTTATGATGTTAAAGCAGGGTGTCGGAAAATGCTTTTTTTCGATATTTTTAAAAATGAAAAAATGGACAAGTTTTTACTAAAAATATCGGAGGAAAAGGAAAAAGAAAATATTATTGTTCTCTCTCAATCGCCAGAAATTATTGGAAAATTCCCACACCCCTGCCAAGAAAATATAATTATTATAATATTTTGTTATTTGTGGAGTGAATGTAACTATTGTTTTTCCTTTTCTATCAGTTTTTTAAAGTTTATGAAAAAATGGCAGAACTTTATAAGGATAGCTGTGGTTTGCTTAATTATCGCTATATTGCTCAGTGGCGTAAATAAGGGGGGTTATTGGGGTTATTTACCCCCCCCCTAGAATCCTGGGGGTAAATACCCCCCCTAGAATCCTGGGGGTAAATACCCCCCCCTAGAATCCTGGGGTTAAATACCCCCCCCTAGAATTATATTTTCAGGCCATGAATAGCAGGGGTTACTCCATTTGCTGCCTCTACAAGTAACAGTTCCAGTTGCCTTGACCCCTTCCATTCAAAAAAAAAATGCATTCACATTCCCTATTGATTAGTCTGCACTTGTGTAAAGACGACTATTTTCATGATAGTAAAAGTTTTTGCGGCATTTTGCAGATGCTTAAACTTTTAGTTCGGTTACTTCAGCACAGTTCACTCACACACAACTCGTCATAATAAAAAATATATATATGAGTTAACTTCCTAAAATACGATTTTTGGACCCCCCTCCCCCTCCTTTTGTACATGGATATCATATCATATGTAAGACAATTTTTGAGCCAGCTAAGACTCTGAACATGCTGATTTTTTTATGTCTAGCTTTAAAATTTTATTGTGCAATAAATATAAAACAAATCGAACCCTTGTTTCTGTCCTAGAGAACGTTTTTGTGTCCCCCCCCCCTCCCTCCTGTAAATTTTTTACTTTTTTACTTTAATTAATCAAAAATGAAGATATTCTGAACAAGTTCTTAAGCGCCAAGCCGCGCCGACTTTATAATGGAGGAAAGAGTTGTTACTTTGTTTTTGTTTTTAAAAAATGGTTGATTTTAAAATTAAATATCTTTTAAATTTGCACGAAAACAATTAAAATGTTCACTGTGCAGATACGTCGGAATCAGATATTTCAAATTTTAAGTCAACGTATTCTAAATGATTCTAAATTCTAAAGTAATAGTCAATGTCATTAAAATTAGATGTTTTTTAATAGAAAAAAAATGGTGTGGACAATAAAAAAACATTTTTATTTCTTCTTATAAATAATGTCATTTCCACATTAGATTTCGTTAAGATCTTAACATACTACATTGACGACAAGAAAATTTAACAATGAGTAATGACCATATTTTTTCAAAGTTTTGCAGAGTAGCTTTTCTAAAGATTTAAAAAAGTAACATCTTTTTCCTCTTAGAGTAAAACTATCATTTTTTATATTACTGCCTTTTTGTCAATGTTTGGAAAAAGTTTAGTTAAACTTGAATAAATTCAGTTTTTTTACAGATCTTTGTAGTTAATGTAAAATGAATGACTATAATGAAAGATATAAAACAAGGTGAAAGCTGAAAGGTATGTCATGAAGCCTTTATTAGATTGAGTTTGTAAATCCCAGAAATGAGTGGAAAATGCAAATCAACCCCAATTAAAACCAATAATTTGATATACATCATGATATTTTTCTAGGGGGGGGGGAAAAAATTTCTTGGCCAAATTAAAAATATTTACCCCCCCCCTACAGAATCCTTATATCCGCCCCTATTGCTGTAATTTGGAAATAATCCAGAAGAACTGTAATGGAAGAAAGTCAACTAACGTACAAAATTAAAGATTCGTTTACCAAAGGGATTATTGACAAAATTTGAAGTGGGGATTAAATTTCAAACCGACTTAACAATTTTTACAAATGAAAAGATATTTTTCTTCTTAACTCTTTAAATTATACAAGTGTTTTTAGATGGATATTAGTTGAAATCGCTGTCAATAAAATGATCTGATAAAGACTAAGGATACTATGGACTGTGGTTTGTTGATGGCACAATTAACAAAAGGCCAATTAAAATTTCGTGGACAATCCCTCTAAACATTAAGTTGTGTATTTTTCAAAATTTCTAAAAGGTCAATTACATAATCTTCTCTGTATTTTATTGTTAGTTTATCTAACATTGTCTAATTAATAAAGATAAAATGCTGAGGAAAATCATATTTTCTGAAATATATAATTTAATTAATTAATTAATAGCTGAATACAGATTTACTTGTAGAAAGGAGAATAACAAGACAAGACACTGAAACTAATTAACTGACTAGATTTTGAGATCTCAGAAAACATTTAAATTATTGACATAACAAATGCAGAAAATAAATAAGCATAAAAATTATTGACTTTTGGTTTGAAAAATTAAAAAGTCCCTTAAGAGAAAAAAACCCCGTGTAATAATCATAAAAAATACTCTTAAGGTCCATTGACAGTTTGTTTGCAGGATCTTACATTCAAATTATTATATTGTTTTGTCTATGTCTGTTTAAAGTTTAGAAAACAGACAGAACATTTTCTTGTTGTTTACTAGACTGTAGCTTATAACTATATCAATTCTTTTACAGGATGCCGTTTCTTCTTGTGTAATTTCAACTTGTATTTTGAACAGGCACCATAGCAGCATTCATCACAAGGAAACCGTATACGTTCATGAACACGACTTTTGTGTGATAACAAGTTCTTCTTCGTCGTTGTAATGTGTTCACATTCGTCACATTTAAACCTAATTCCCTCGTGAGCTACCTTGGAGTGTGCTTTCAGTTTGTATGGAGTACTAGTAGAGTACTCACACTGATCACACATATACTTTACTCCTCTATGCTTGGTGTCTAAGTGTTGTCTCAAATTACTTCCACAGTTTCCAATATATTCACACTCATTACAGGGAAACTTGATATTATCATGGACTCTTCTCCTGTGGAGCAGAAGGCTGGCGGAAAACATACATTCGAACGCGCACTGGTCACACAGATATTTTAAGCAATCGTGATTACTCTTCATGTGTGATTTTAGTGCAGGCAGATCAATAGTTGTAAATTCACACTTGTTACAAGAGTGCTGGGTGTGAACACCTTCATGATGTTTAGCCTTGTGTAATCTCAAACTACGGGGTAGCACACATTCATATGTGCATTCATCACATTGGAACTTTAAACAATTATGCTCCGCCATCATGTGCACTTTTAAATCTTTTATCATGGGTGTGATAAAATCACATTTATTACAAGAAGTCCACCTACACCTACTTTCTCCGTTTTGACCGACAGAGCCCGAAACTGCAGGTTCAGTAGAGTGAACGCTCAGTTTATGAATTCTAAGTTTTTTCTTGCTGCTCTCAACTTGTTCACAATAGTTACAGTGGTGGAAAATACTTGGGCGTCGTTTATGAGCTTTGTTTTTGTGTTCTTTTATATTCGCCCAGGATTCTCCAAAAAATTCACATTGATCACAGGGGTAACTTCGAACCGGAGCTCCTGAAATTCATAATGTTTTAATTACTAACGCAAAAACTTCATGAGAAATTTGTTCTTGAAAAATATTTTTCGCATCCCACCAACCACCTTTTTTTTAAATTTTTTTCTAGCGTAAATTATATTTGCGATCTACCATGCTGGATTCAGCGACTGAACTCAATATTTTCAGTTTAAACTTTTTAGGATTCCAAGGGGGATATAATCCGTCAGAGCACTGAAGCCACAGATTTAAGAAACAAATGTCTTACCCTCTGACCTCCTTTTGATTTTTACATGTTTTTATGATAAAAACTTACCATTTTTAAATTTTTTTATTCCTGAATGGAATCTTTCCTTGTGTCTTTGTAGATTGTATTTATAGTTTGTTGTATATTCACATTCATTACAGGAAAAATCTCCAGCTTTACCGCCTAAACAAATATATCTAAAGTGACTTTATTTATCATTCTAAATATGAGATAGCTGGTCTCTATTTATGGAGGGTCACTTAAAACCACAGTTACAAGTGCAGCAAACATTATGAAAAAATATATAAAATAAAGTTCATACCAGGAAACATTATGAAAAAAGTATATAAAATAAAGTTCATACCAGTAAACATTATGAAAAAATATATAAAATAAAGTTCATACCAGTAAACATTATGAAAAAATATATAAAATAAAGTTCATACCAGTAAACATTATGAAAAAAGTATATAAAATAAAGTTCATACCAGTAAACATTATGAAAAAATATATAAAATAAAGTTCATACCAGTAAACATTATGAAAAAATATATAAAATAAAGTTCATACCAGCAAAATTTATGAAAAATATAAAAAATAATATTTATACCAGCAAACATTTTGAAGTATAAAAAGTAATTTTAAAAAATTCTATATTTTTTTTAGTCTGAGTCACCCCGAGGGTACCATGGGTTTTCACAATAAATGTCAGCCAATTTGGTTCAGCCGTTTGGCCGGCTATAGCTAACATACAAATGAGTGAAGAGCTTTATTATATAGATCATGTTTCTACCAGCAGCCATTATAAAATGTTGTTAAATAAAATAAAGTACATACCAACATTTACTTTCATTCCCGGATGAATCCTGTGCATGTGTCGTTGTAGATTCCTCACTTTTCCAGTGGAAAACTCACATTCACTACAGGATATCTGTCCCTTTATTTCCCCTGCAAGAAAAACATTTAAAATATATTGAAGTAGGTTCAAAAAACGAGCATTGTTATCAAATAATATTTTTAACTTGGGAGATAAGTATAACGGATAGAAATAATTTCATGGAATATTTTTGTCTACATTTCCCCTGAAGATTCGAATCATATCTTCTAGGTTGATAACCTTGGTTGAGGGTACGAGTGGATTTGTCGTTGTTGTGTGTTGTGGGGGGGGGGGGGTCAGGGGGATTATTCATAAAGAATCATACCTGTTTTCTTTCCCTTAGCAATTCTTACTGGGGCCATTTTTTCGTGGAATTCTTTGTTATCTGACATTGGTAATGGTTCGTCTTTTTTTGAACCCGGATTCGAAAAATCCACCAAACAAACATCAGCTGACAGCAGAATATCCCTCTCCTCCTCAACCCCCTCATCTCTGATTGAATGATGGTATTCTGAACCTTGATCTGAGTCTAGTTCCTCCTTAAGTTTACTGATCTCAACCTTAACCTCACAACCCACCCAGGCTCCGTTCTCCACAACTAAATCAGCAGTTCAGAAATATTTTTTAATCAGTCATTTTCTCATCACTCTACCAACCAATGATAACATTCATACAAAAATGCATTTTAATATTTTCCTGCAATTGGGAAATGCTCTAAAATCTTTCAAATTAGATTGTTTTGGAACTTACCTTCAGATGATTTTGCTAGAAATGTTCCAATCCCAAGATCCCTCAAGATCTTGTAGATTTCTAGGTTCTCCTCTCCAGGTAGTTCATGGTCTGCTCCGTAGAGTAGATCAAACACCTGCTGGACATCTTCAGGTTTATATTCAGGAAGGAGTAGGACAGCTTCGTCAGATTCTGATTCCTAGACATATGTTTACATAAATTTATTTTAAGATTTAGACTAGCCTTAAAGTCAACTTTCAATGCAGTGACCTTATAAAACTAAGAAACTATCGATGATCGCACTAATTGATTTAACGTCGGTGTCTAATCGATGAGATTAGTGTTTTTCCAAATGAAGAAAATGGAATCTGTCAAATAATAGTTTAAATGGGAATGTTAAGTGTAAATCCTTGATGACGTCATCTAACTCGAAAAGGAGTCACATAAACATACAAACTCAATTTTTTAATTCTATAAAAAATACTTTAATTTTTGTACTTCAAAGATATTTTAGAAATACAAAATGTAACTTTATGAAAACTTTAACATGTGTTACCTGGAGAATTGAAGCAAGAAATACACTGGCACCTGCTAGCACAAGCCTAAACATAATTTTCTTATTTCTTTGTTAAGAATTTACAATTAAGTTTCATTTTACTATTTATCTTTATTAACAGTACTTTTTAAGGTATGAAGAATACCTGTGCGAGTTGAGTTTAAATCCAGAACACACAAGCTCCGCGTCAAAATCTCTATTTGTCGAGTATTCTGGTGTATACCGGCGCACCAACTTCATTTCTCTGAAAAATTAAATTTTGTTCCAGAATCATGAAGATTTAATTGGATAACGGAGAATGATCGTCAGATGTCACAAAACTCATCATTCACAAAAAAACCAAGAGCTGAATTCTCTCTAAGGAGACCGGACTTGAAAATGATTTTTCACAAACTTCACATTTATGGAGATTGATTTCACAAGTATGTTTTCTCATATGTCGTTTTAAGTCCCCTTTTTGTTGGTAACACTTGTTACAGATAGAACACTCATCAGGCTTCTCTCCGGTATGGGTCCTCATGTGCTTTGTTAAATTACCAGACTTAACAAAACCTTTCTTACACATAGAACACTTATGAGGCCTCTCGCCTGTATGCAGCATCATGTGTGTGTCTAATGATTGCTTGACTGGAAACTTTTTATCACAGATATTACACTGCAAAGTGTATTCAACATGGTTGTTAATACCCTGCTTAGAGGCAAACACTTACAAACTTCACAGTAGAGGGATTCTTTCTAAAAAAATATTATTATTACCAATACCTTAATCAATTTGTTAAACAAATGATACAATTTGGTTAAATTGCAAGAGTCAAACTCATCCATTAATATAAATTCTAAAGTATTAGAAAATAGTAAGGTTTTTTTTATCAAGGCTTAACATTCGACAAAAGTTTGATTTTAAGTTTCGTTTAAAAAGACAGATACGTAAATATTCGGCTAATGATGTATTCTCAATAAAACCTTATGATTGAATTCATCCAATTATTATTGTCATTTAAAGAGGGATATGCCCCAATTACCAAAGGTTCCCTTTAAACCTTTATCAGACTAATGATGCAGTAGGTAGTGTCGTTTTACTGGCTTTAAAAGTTTTTAATGAATTCAATTCAATCACCTCTATTTACACCTGACTATGGTGGGCACTTATCCCTCCCCCTACATTGTTAACGCCCATAGGCGTTTCCAGGGGGGGGGAGAAATTTGGGCTCAGCAACCCCCCCCCCTGGACAGTGAAATCTATGGTTTTCAGGGAGGGCAATTTTCTAGAGAACGATTTTTGGACCCTCCATCTCCCCCTCCCCCCTCCTATCAATTTTGTACATGGATATAATTGATCATAGCCTGTCCTAGCCATGGCGCTCGACCTCCTAGCCTGTCCTAGCCGCGGCGCTCGGCCCCCTAGCCTGTGCTAGCCGCAGCGCTCGGCCCAGAAATTGTCGGAACCTAACCTAACCCTAAATAAGTGATCATGTACAAAATTGATAGGAGGGGGGTCTCAAAATCGTATACTAGGACGGACCCTCAGGGAGTTTTAAAGTCACAACGGGTGATAAGCCCCCCTGGAAAGAAAAATTTGTAAGCTACCGCCAGACTAATTCCTCAATACGCCCCTGTTTACGCCCCATACATCAGTTGACCCTTCTCTGTTATTTATAAGAGACTTACAAACCAACCTTGTGTGAATATACTGGTCGAAAGCGCCGCCGAATCCTTCTGTCGCCGATACCGACTCTTATTCATTTTTATCCGTCATTCATGCTTTAAAAACGGCAATTCGGATTACAAACTGGAAATGGAATGATAGATCTAACTGTACAAATTAAAGGTTCTCAGTTATACACTCTGTAATAACAATATTAATAAAACTAATAAATAACTAAACGTCGATATGTATTTTAGGACACCAAGCAGTACACAGCAACCTTGGCATGACCTCACAATATCCTTAACAAAATAAGTATTTTTCTCAAAAACTGTTTAAAGATTATTTAAATTTAATTTTAATCCCAGGAATCTTGGTTCTTTGGTTTGTTGTATATAGAATATATGCGCGGAAAGCAAATAACATAACATGTTTGAAATAAATATGTTCAGCTGATTAAGTGTACGCAACGTACTCTATACACTGCTTCATATAAGAAGGGGGGCTTGGCTTTAGGGGGTATAAGATTCATAAGGTCAATAAGGAGAGTCAGAGGCGCAACTAGGGGGGGGCGGCCGGGCGCGCGCCCTCCCCTAGCACCTGAGAGGGGGGGGCGCGCCCCCCCCTGCAGAATGAAAAGAAAGAAAGAATGGCGAAAATCAGTATCACAGGAATTTTGTAGAAATTTTATTATACTATAGTTAGTTTAGTTTAAAAAAAAAAATATTTTTATCTTAAACTTTCTCAATTCTCAAGGCTAAAGGCTATTGTAAACATTTAATGTATTTTATTTGTGTTGAGTTTATAGAGTACAAACTGTACAAATGTACTTAGAATATAAACTATACAGTAGAGTTGAGTGACTATTTGACAAGACAAGACAAACAGAGCCTGCTTCTTAAATCTTTAAGTGATGATTTTTCCAGATCGTAGTAATTTTATCATTTTATTAATTTAAAGAAAAAAAATCATATGTATCTGATTACATTTACGTGCATTAAGTATGTAGTA
>NW_019396393.1:53890-55641 GCF_000591075.1 Eurytemora carolleeae
TTCCCCCCCCCCCCAGACCTTTACAAAATAATATACTGCCCCCCCCTACCAAAAGTCCTAGTTGCGCCCCTGAGGAGAGTAATGGAGTTTAAGGGGTTTCAAACTTTCGACCCATCTTTCTCCCTTTTTGTCCTTTTAAATAGTTGACCTAAACTCATGCAATTTGAGTTTAGGCATTTATATCAAGTGTAAAATACGAAAAATCATACCGGACGTGAGCATGGGGACGTATTCACAGAGGCGTAAATAGGGGGGGGGGCGGCCGGGCGCGCGCCCTCCCCTAGCACCTGAGAGGGGGGGCGCGCCCTGCCCCTACCCCCTGCAGAATGAAAAGAAGGAAAGAATGGCGAAAATCAGTATCACAGGAATAAGAAAACCAATAGAGTTATTGTAGAAATTTTATATACTAGATTAGTTTAAAAAAAAATATTTTTATCTTTCTCAATTCTCAAGGCTAAAGGCTATTGTAAACATTTAATATAAAAAATCTGAACTGTATTTTATTTGTGTTGAGTTTATAGAGTACTCGTAGATATCAAACTTTGAATTCTTTTGGTAAAATATTCCAAGTTTGAAATATCAAATGTTTACACCACTCAGAGCAAAGATTTAGGGATTAGAATATTTGAGTTTGTGGCAAAAACTCAATTCCAAATCTAGAGGAAATTCTGAACCTGGCAAATTTCGAACTGATTATCATATTTGATAACTAACAAGATTTATCTTCTTTGACTGAAGTTCTATAAAATCGAAAATGAATTTAGATTATGAATGTTGGTTGGATCAATCATTAATTCAATAACTTCAAGAGAAAAAAGGTAACATTATCTGTCCTTTTTCAATGTAGATGATTGAATTTATTGTTTACCTATGTATTTTTATGATTATTTCTTGCAATTTAATATCTGTAATTAAACCAACCAGGTACTTAAAAAATACTCTTTTGCGATTCTCACACATATTCAATGATTATGAATTGACTCATATCATTCATTTTACAGCTGTTGGAAGTATTGTATAAATTTTGTAAAAACACCAGAACAAAAAATCGATTTGAATTGAACACAGCCAAATCTGCATGCAACAACTTAAAATTTCCGCTTTTTTGACTTCAAACCCTTAAAAAAGCACTTTTCTTTTTGAAAAATTTTCGAAAAGGGGGTCCTAGTTGCGCCTCTGCGTATTCAGGAATTTGTCTATCTAAGTAGGGCTTAATTTTTTTGTCAAGCTTGGGCGGCTTAGCTGACGTTGGAGCTCAAAAAAAATTATAGAATTCATTCATATTTTTAGAGAGGGGGGGTGCTGAGCTCCAATAGCCCCCCCCCCCCTCCCTGTATAGTGTATCGTTCCCATGAGGGTGATCTTCAATTATTTTATCAGAACGCCGCGCTGTAAAAATGGTTAATATGTTTTTATAAAATATGAAAATGTAATAATCAAATTCAAAAACTAGTTTTTAAACCATAGAAAAAAGATTAAAGAAAAAGATGGCAAAATATTCTATATAAATTGAATTGACTTTTTACAAATAATGTTTTTTTTTTCACTTACTAAAATTTTATTAAATATTGTGTAATGCAGTTTATGGTTGTATACTGTATATGGTCATGTATACTGTATTGTATCTGTACGTATAGATGACAGATGTCAGGGGCGGATATAAGGATTCTGTAGGGGGGGGTAAATATTTTTAATTTGGCGCGCGAAGCGCGCCGAATTTTTTTTTTCCCCCCCCTAGAAATTTTTTATCA